>NC_079161.1:38913155-39225238 GCF_947563725.1 Argiope bruennichi | reverse complement strand
TTGTTACGAATCTGTAATGCTGCTTCCCAGCATAGTTGGTTCCATAGGAGGTCCCAGAGCTTGGCGACAAATTTGGCGGCTTGGCGACGATTTTGGCGGCTTTCGCGCCAAAATAGATTATACCCGAAACATCGAGAATTTTCCCGATCTGTCCAGTAGGAACGGAGATACGTCTCGAACGTTCCTGATTGGTTGAGAGGCTTCTAGCCCCGTCTCCTAAGACCTATAAAAGGAGCTGCAGCTGCCGGGGTGTAGACGGTGAGTTAAGTGGTGAACCAGTCGTGAATTGTGGAGCCGTAGTCGAAGAGTAGTTGGAATCAACGGTGAAGAACTGACCTTCCAGGAACTAGCGGAGCAGCGACGGAGGCAAGCTAATGCTGAACTAAGTTGTGTGTTACTTCTGTAGTAGAGTTTTGTATGCTGCAAGTCTCGGCTGAAGATAATCGTCTTCTGTGCTGTATATAGTTGTCGTCTTTGTGCTGTTCTGTGTGTCTTCGTGTAAATAAACGTCGTTGTTTCATTTTCTACTGCCGCCTGGTGATTGAGCGTTCTTCACACCATATAACACCCACTATCCAAACGAACCCCGGAAATTTCGGAACAATATTATTTTCTTTATCAGTTTGTGCATCAATATCTAAAAGACCGAACTTCGCTAGGCTGTATTTTTTTGTTGTTGTTAAATAGTGTTTTTTCGGAGAAAATATTTAGATACGAATCACATACTGATTACATATGAATATTTTTCAATCTTGCTTGCATATGAACTTCTCATTTAAAAAAAAAAATTTATTGCTTTTAGTTTAACATGTTATTCGAAACAATCTGCTATATTACAGCATTTTACAGAGTATATACCATTACCTATATTTTTGAACTTATACATAGTTTTACCATGGTGAAATCGGATCCTAGATGGTGCAATATGATATTTTCAACATGAAGGCACATAGTAAAAACCTCTAATAGTTAGTAATAAAAAATGTTTTTTGTCTGTGTGTGTAAAATAGGTATTTTTTCAGGAAAGGCACCTATATAGATAAACTTAAAAAGCAAAAATATTAAATATAAATACATAAATAAAAATAATAAAGCAAAAAACGCGACTCGAACCGAGGACCTCAGCATAGGTGCCATTCATGTTGTTCTGACCACTGTACTGCACTGTCCACACTTCGAAACAGAAATTGAATATACTATTTCTAATAATTAGTTATAAAAAATATTTTTTGTGTGTAAAATCGCGTTTTTTCAGAAAAGAAACCTATATAGATACACTTAAAAAGCAAAACCTTATATAATATTAAATTTGATCCAAATCGTTAGAACCATATCCAAGATACACGGAATTTATATAAGAATAAGAATTTTAATAAGAATTGCCCGTTTAAAGTTATAAGATTAGAGAGTTTGTGAGAAAATTTTGGAGAGACTACCCCAACTGATTTTTATCAACATTGCTTCTTTGTATATGAAAAATTTTTTCAGGAGATCTGTTGTTGTTGTTGCTAATCTCCATGGTCTGACTTTGTCAGACCAAATCCAAAAATCCGTTGACAAGAAGAAAGTCAAAAACGAGGAAGGGAGAAGAATAAATTTCTCCCCAATGAAGTCCTAAACAGTCCAGAATATGTTCAGCAGAGGCCTGATGCTGGCAGCATTTCGGGCAAAGAGGGTAAAATTTTTCACCCTGAGAAAAGAAAAGACATTTAAGGTGGCCACTGGCAAGGCGCGACAGGCAAGTGTTGGTTTTTCTATCACAAGGAAGATTTAAGGACTGCCCAGGCTTATTGGCTCTATACCAATCATGAGTAGGGGGAACCATCCAATTCTTCTTATTTAGGAATTTCGCCTGAGAGAACAGTTCTAAGTATGTGAGCTCAGCAGAAGATGAAGTCGCTAGGCTGCTTCCTTTCTTTGCAAGCCTGTCTGCTATTTCGTTACCACGTAGATCCACATGAGATGGGATCCACTGGAAATGAATATCATGTTGGAGTGAAATCAGCTTCAACTTCTGAAGAATAGACAAACTTGCTTTATCTCCAACATAGGTCCAATTGTTAAGGTGTTCCATTGAGCTGCGGCTATCAGTAAGAAATCCAAAGGTTCTTATAATTATTTTCGCGTAAAATTTTCTTAAGTCCCTCATCGATTGCTAGAAGTTCGCTTCTAAAAACGGAACAGAAGTCTGGATTTCGCTGACATAGAGAAAAACTAGACTGAGGAGTTACAATATAGATGCCACTACCTGCAGAATTGTCGATTTTGCTGCCATCAGTAGATCTAAATTTGACAATCTTTCTGTATATACTTTTCTGCACATCCCGAGTTTGGCTGGCGTCTTGCAGTTGAAAGAGTCTTTTAATAGGACAGTGGACTGTATTAGACACTTTTGGGAATTATTCATTTAGGGTTATGAAATTTTTTTATGCATATGCATGAAAACATAAATAAGTCAAATATCTTAGAAAACCTTTTAAAACGAAATATATTGTTTTAAAAAATTTTAAAAATCATTTATTTTTTTAAAATTTTAAAACATTCTAGGCGACTTAAATTTTAATTTTTTCTATTATTTTTTTCTTATTATTCATTGTAAATTTATTTGGAATAAAACTACATCTGATTTTGTAATTCAAGTTAAAATAATAATGTTTTAGAAATATTTTTATGCTCACTTACTGAATTTTCATAGAAATTTTATGTTTTTCTGAACTAAAATTGACTTTTAAGTAGCTGAAAAAAACTCGAAACATAAAATGCATACCCCATTTTCTTTTAATGTTTGACCGAAATCTTTATTATCAATTTCTTTAAAAATTAAGACACCTGGAACATTTCAAAAATATTTAAATCTAATTAGAATATCATTTTAAGAAAAGTCATTTAGATATATTTTTTTCCTCTTAACCATTCAAATATTTATTTTACTGAACAATACATTTTATGACGCTGTTTTTGTTGAATATGAACATATATTTTGGTGATGAAACGATAAAAATAAAATGGCACGTTTTCGTCCATTTTTGCTTATTTAGAAGTCCACTGTCCTCTTATTAAACATTAACAATTTCAACGCAACCGACGAGATATCTCGTCTTTCAGATACTTCCAGTTATAGGTTTCAGTGGGCTAAAGTTTGTCTTTTATGCCAGTTTAGATAGGTTGATTTTTCTAAAACATATCTGTCAACCTATCTTAATTGGGATAAGAAATAAATTTTAGCCCACAAAAATCTGTAATTGGAAGTACCTGAAAGACGGGATATCTCGTCGGAAGCGTTGAAAATGTTAAAAAGTTTATAAAAATAGATAGTTGCTAGAGAAAAGAACACCCAAATATCATTCACCGCAAGCAAAATTTAAAAATAAATGCATAAAATTAGATCTGCTTAATCTCAATCTCAGCAGTGACACAAATTGCGCAAATGTTTTCAACGCCAGCGATCGTTTCCTCAAAAATTTGACATGACAGTCATGAAAGAGCACGGTGTTTTCTAATTCTCAGCACGCGGCCGACGATTGCATCAGCACTTTCCTCGAGTGGACAACACCACGTGACCACTTGGAAAGCATCCACTTCTCTGTCCATACAGCAGAATGAACTTGTTCCGGTTCCACGGTGGACGGCTAAGAAAAGGGGGTTGCGTAATGTAAAAAATGATTCATTTATGGTATTGCGAATGACAAAGGTCACAGTTTAGGAACAGTCATGGTTTGGACGCGAATTAAAACGGAGGAGTATTTTCGTTTTGTAGTTACGAATTTCCAGCTGTTAAGTTACCTATGGGAGGCTCGTAAACAGGTTTATTAAAAAACTTAATTTTCCTCGTTGCCTAATAAATAAGTTAAAGATATAAATTCCATGAAACGTAAAATATTAGGATAATATTATGATTCATTTATGATATTGTGAATGATAAAGGTTAAAGTTTAGGAAACATACATGGTTTGGAAGCGAATTAAAACGCAGTATTTTCGTTTTGTATTAGATACTTGCATGTATTTTAATCTTTTTTTCGCTTTAAAAAGGCATTTATTGTGAGAAATTGGTACAATATATATCAATCAAAATATTTTTCACCATTTTCTACAACTTTTTTTCCATTTTCGTCCAATGAGTCTTGCAATTGATTGAAATCTTCTAATTTTTGTGGGTCCCTCAGACCGTTCTTTGTCGTTTACATCGAAATCACCACTCTTTAATTATTGAAACCAAAACCGACAATTTGGATATGACGAAACAGCATCGCCATATAAGTTTCTAAAAGTGTCTGATGGGCTTCGGCAGCAGATTTCTTCAAATCAAACAAAAAAGAAAACAATGAATGTTGAAAATGCAGTTTGGAGCGTACCATGATTGGGGTCTTTATACACTGAATAACTCAATAATACTAAATGGAAAACTTTCAAAATGATAACAATAAAGTAATAGTAAATTGATAAAACCCAAAACCATTGTCGTTTAAATAGATACTACGCATGTTTGGCAATTGATGTCGCTGGTTAAAATACCTGCAAGACCTAATAGGTTTCAATTTTTGTAGTTACGAATTTTCAGCTATTAGTTTGTCTATGGGACTCGTAAGCATATTTATTTAAAAACTTAACTTTCCTAGTAGCCAAATAAACAAGTTTGTAAAAGATATAAATTCCTTGAAAAGTAAAATATTAGGATAATGTTAACAACACTTTATCAAGTATAATTGATAAGGTTTCTATATGTTTCATTATATTTATTTAGTTATTAGAATATTTATAAAATTGAACATATGTTTGAAATATATTCATGGATGCGGGATGGTCTGAAGTCATAATAGATGAATAAAAACAAATAGATATTTAAAAGGTTTAAAATAAATCACTAACGTATTAAAATATGGTGGAATGTGAAACTGAATTGATCTTTGAAGAAACGGAAAGAGGATCTGAAAATGTACACTAGCAAATAATTCGGAGAGGAAACTCTGAAAATAAAAATCTGAGCACTCGTGGTATTCCTTCTTTCCTAAGCTTTTTTTTTATCTGAAAGAAAGAGAATAATACTGTTATTGGAGAGTATGCATGTTTCCTTTGGTGTTTCCATTTATATACATTGGCCAATTGTACACTGTCCAGAATTTGGTACGGATATATAAATTTTACGGAAATACATTTTACTAAAATTCATCTATCGGTCTCATTCAGTTATTCAAATTATTATCGTATACAAACACGCTCAAACAGATATAAAGCCATAGTATGTAGGTCTAAATGTTAGTTCCTTTTTTATAAAAAAGAAAGAAAAGCTTCTTCATTTTTTTTCACTATAGAAGAATAATCAAAGCAGTGCGTTGTTCACAAATATTATTTTAACATAACTGTTGCCATTCATGTTAAATGAAAATGTTATATGTATTTGAGATTGTTAATTGATTGATATATGATGTATCAATTGCATAATGCAGTACGTATGATCAAAAATTGGGTAAAATGCTCTACAAAACATATTATTGGATTTAGGGCTATCAAATTTGGCTGGCGGTAGTCAAATTTAGTTTTTTGTGAAAAAATATTCACTATTTTTAAATGTTTTGTTGGACTTTAATTTGTAGATTAATTAATTTGTACATAATTAATTAGACTAAAATAATTTAATTGAAATATGTTTATTTTTACGCAATAACCCTGGATTAGTTAACATATTATGGGAGTATATATATGTTTTCACGCCAATTTAAAATTTTAATTTTTCAACTATGCCAATTTTCTTTCAGAATTTTAACTAATTTTTAAAAATGTATTTAGCATTTATATTTATTATTGTTTTATGTACTGAATTTATATTCAAGCATTTTGAGAAAATATTAAATGTTTCTTTTGTTTGTACTTTATCACTGCTATATAATTAAGAGAAAAATTAAAAATAAATAAAATTTAAGTTTAATATTTTATATAATTATTATATATTATATATAATATTTCGAATCTCCTTAACTTTCCCGCTCTTTAATGTTTGCATTTATTTATATACACATTGCCAATCCGTCCTATAAAATATTATATCTGTATTTTATGTGTCACGTGACTTATATGGAAATTAAATTTAAAAGAAAATATGTTCGTCCGAAAATAAATACTTTGCTATCATACTGATTTCTTTGAATTTTTAAAAAAAATGTACATTGCAAAAGATTGATTATTTTCCCCCATGCGATTGTTTTCGAAGTTGTCATCCTAAATTTAAAATCAATAAATAAAAAAACAAAAGCAAAAAACCCTCCATTGAAAAAATAAATTTTCATTAGTGCCAAACTATATGACATAAAAAAAAATCTTTTTTTTTTTTTTTTTTCATTGATACCAAACGATAAATTTTCGTTGCATAATATGTGAGCAAAATTTTTTCCAATACGTTATAAATTATATTTTTATGTGAAAGACTACTTGAAAATTTAGGAGAGGAGACTTTAATGTTTGATTTTGCGATTAGAATTTCCGTCAGATGGCATGTCAAAAAGAAAGTGGGAATAACTATTCAATATTTCTTTACTTCTTACAATTATTTAAACAAACTAATGATTTTAACCGATAAAAATAATTAAACTCCTTATTTGGCCACGATTACTCAGCAGTATGTTTTCATTAGCTTTTATGAGCGATCTATAATTCTGAATGTTTAAAATTTGCATTGTAAGCATGGCTTCGTACACAAATGTCAGGATAATAATTAAAATAAAATAACTAACATAAATTTCTGTGAATTAATTAATTAAAAGATCATGTAGATATATTATACATATCTTCCTTACCTTTATATAAAACCATACATTTTTTACTACAACTTTTTATAATTTGCCAATTAAAGGGTAAACACTTAATTTTTACTAATTTCTTAAAACACGTCGATGAAACACAATTATTATAAACAATGCCATTGGATAGTTCCCCCAGATATTGAAGCGAATATTATATTCATAATTCTTATAATTAATTGCCTGTCATATTTAAAAGAAATTGCATTCTTATTGTAATTTTAAACTATAGGTTAAGTGCAACCTGTAAATGAAACACAATTGTTGTAAACAATGCCTCTGAATAATTCTGCACAATATTGAAGAAAATATTATATCGTAACTATTATTATATTCTTAATTATTACAATTAATTGCCGTCATATTTGAAAGAAATTGTATTCTAACTGTGATTTTAAACTATAGGTTAAGTGAAACCTGTAAATGAAACATAGTTGTTGTAAACAATGCCTCTGAATAATTCTGTACATTATTGAACCAAATATTATATCGTAACTATTATTATATTCTTAATTATTACAATTAATTGCCGTCATATTAGAAAGAAATTGTATTCTGTGATTTTTAACTATAGGTTAAGTGAAACCTGTAAATGAAACACAATTGTTGTAAACAATGCCTCTGAATAATTCTGCACAATATTGAAACAAATATTATATCGTAACTATTATTATATCCATAACTATTACAATTAATTGCAGTCATATTTAAAAGAAATTGTATTCTAACTGTGATTTTAAACTATATGTTAAGTGCAACCTGTAAATGAAACACAGTTGTTGTAAACAATGCCTCTGAATAATTCTGCACATTATTGAACCAAATATTATATCGTAACTATTATTATATTCTTAATTATTACAATTAATTGCCGTCATATTTGAAAGAAATTGTATTCTGTGATTTTTAACTATAGGTTAAGTGAAACCTGTAAATGAAACACAATTGTTGTAAACAATGCTTCTGAATAATTCTGCACAATATTGAAACAAATATTATATCGTAACTATTATTATATCCATAACTATTACAATTAATTGCAGTCATATTTAAAAGAAATTGTATTCTAACTGTGATTTTAAACTATAGGTTCAGTGAAACCTGTAAATGAAACACAATTGTTGTAAACAATGCCTCTGAATAATTCTGCACAATATTGAAGAAAATATTTTATTCGTAACTGTTACAATTACTTATCACATTTAAAATAAACTGTACTTTTAAATTGCAGGTTAAGTCACCTTTGTAATTAATATATATATATATATATATATATATATAATGTGTATATATATATATATATATATATATATATATATATATATATAATGTGTATATATATATATATATATATATATATATATATATATATATATATATATATATATATATAATATAATATACTGCAACAGTTATCCACTCCTTTTACCCGGATAATAAATAATTCAATTTACAAATAGATTATAATCATGCCTTTCCATTGTACAGTTGTATTCAAGATTGAAGGCTATATTCAAAATAATTCTCCCGATATTGTTGCAGATTGTAAGATATTTTCTGATACGAACAAATATTTTTATCGTCGATTCCATATTTGGTTTTGGAAATAAATAAATAAATAAAAAGAAATGAAGATCCGCGTTTGGCTTTTTAAAAAATTTCACGGCCACTATTACGCTTGAAGCAATGACTCCCATAATAGGCAACCTCATGGTCAATGTTCACCTAAGAATTGCCAATTTTTAAAAAGAAATAATAATAAAAAATTATAAAGGAAAGTGATTTCATAATTTTGGAGCACACTTTCTCCCGGGTGCCGAAAGGAGTAGGGTTTGAAATGGCATATTAATTTGGCCCGTGGGTCGTACTCCGTGTGGGCCGATGTTGGTTAAACGCAACAAGAATGGGTCGCCCACCTGTTCGAAAGGCATTCTTCCATTCGACACCCAAGTATCACACCTCTGCCGGTTCATGAACACGCTGACCGAATTTCCGCCTTCTTGAAGGTCGGGGATTTCGTAGAAATCTGGTGTATGTCGTAGATTATTTGTCCGATAATTGGCTGCTGTCACCGGAGCAATTGCTATCATCATGTCGTCACTTATGAGAGTAGCTGATGACATGGTGAAAAATGATGTGTACAAGTTATTTAAACGTCATTTGCTTAAATCAACTGTTTTGATTGTAGTAATTAGGAGCAAATTTTACTCTGAAATAGTAAACCACTTTTCAATGATTTAATAATGCATCTTTGTTTTCTTGTATACATGATTTTTCAAGAAGAAAGCGTTGCAGTTATTTAACCAGGGAAAGTTTTCCCCCCAAATCTTTCTCACATATACTTTAATATAGGCGTTATATAAGAGAATTCCTTTCATATAATTGGCATTAGTTACAAAATACTAACCTTTGGCGTAGTATTAAATGAATTGTATCATCCTTGGCGAGTCATTTCTGGCATGCGTTAATAGTATTCAAAAATCGAATTTGTGATTTTGGCGCGTTTTTCTCCATCGAATGAAGTAAAAATTTGACACAAAACTGCGCTTGTGAAGTCACAAACGTACATGCCAAATCTGATATATTTAAACCATTGCGCTTTTGAGTTATCGTGTTTACATGTTTCTGAAATTACAGACCGACATACAGTCAACCCTTAATTGGATTTCACTCAAAATTTTGCAGGTGTCTATACTACAGATGTTAAGTCTGTGGAATTTTATCCTTCTCCTCGTTTTGTAATTATCATGTTAGCTTATATTTGAACAGGCGGACAGACGGACACTTCCTCTGAACAGATTTTATTTAACATCCGATAGAAATCTGCAAGTTGGATGTAAAGACCGCATACCAAATTTCATCCCTTTAGATCAAAGCGTTTTTGAGTTATCTTTATCACAGACAGACAGACGGATATTTTCCGAACATGAGTTTTTCGAACTCAGTGAAGTCTTAAACGTGGAGATTCGTCAAAATCTCGAGTTCGAATTTCTTGATGATTACTATACGTTCACGAGAAAGTAATGACTTATTAGATTGCGTTTTTACCAGGGCAGTACTAAGGATGTGGCAAGATTGTCCCTGCCTTCAACTTCATGCTAAACACTCAGGCTGAGGAAATGGGCGCAAAAAAATATCATAAAAAAGTTTGATTTAATTTAGTGCGATCTGCTTTAAAAATAAGAATTCAGAATTGATTAAAATTTACGGATGAATTAAAATTCTTTTAGAAAAATAGGTACAGCATAATTTATTTATTGCTGTAATATTACTTTCTCGTTTGCGAAATACATTCAGAGAGTACTTTAATAGCCGAAAAAAAAAAAAAAAATCCGAACTTGAGGTTTTGTCGAATATTCACGTTTTATTCCTCCCTGAGTGCCGTCCGTCTGTCTGTGACAAAGATAACTCAAAGACGTTTTGAGCTAGACGAATGAAATTTAATACACGGTATTTACAACAAATTTGTAGATTTCTTTAAAATTCTGAGCAAAATCCGTTCAGAGGACGGGGGTCACGGTGGCCATGTGATAAGGTCTCGGCTTCGGAACCAGAGGGTTTCAGTTTCGAGACCCAATTCCACCGAAGAACCGTAAGTGGGTCTGGTGCACGTTAAACATCCTGGCCAAACGTCCTTCCGCTGGTGTGGCGTTTTGTCGAGAGAGGGGTACCAGCTCGGGTGTCGTCCTCGTCATTTGGCTGCGGTTCAAAATGACGAGGTCCGTCTCAGAATAGCCCTAGTATTGCTTTAAAACGGGACGTTAATATAACTAAACTAAACTAAACAGTTCAGAAGAAGCCTGACTGCTCGACTGTTTGTATATAAGTTAACACTATAACTACAAAACGAAGATAATTAGATAGGTAAAAACTAGGTGCACAGATTTAACATCTATAATGTAGGCTCCTGTCAAATTTTGACCCAAATCCAATAAGAAGTTGATCGTCTGACAATCTGTACTTTTAGAAATATTTAAACGCAATAATTCAAAAACGCAATGACTTAAATATATATAAAATAGGTTATGGGAATTTGTGACTAGAAGTGCAATTTCGTGTCAAAGTTTTGTTTCAATGGGTTGGGAAAATTCCCTTCTAAAACATATATTCGATTTTCGAATTGTATTAACCCCATATCAGGGATTAAACGCCAAAAACACTTGCCAGACATCACGCGATAGATTCAATAAAAATGCTAAATTCGCTCCAAAGGTTAATATTTTGTAACTATTATACGTCAATACGTTGCAAGACATTCACTGGGTTAGCATCTTTATTAATGAGTATGCGAGACAATTTTGAGGAGACTACTCCTTGTTTAATTTAGTTTTTAGAAATTTTTCTTTGAGCTCATTAAAGTATCTTATTTCAACAATATATCGGTTTTTCAATCCTACCTGCAAAATTTTAAAATTTGCTAAATTTACTGAAAAATTATTGAGAGAGATGATGATGACGTGTCCGCGTTATCACGGAAAGGGGGTGCAGTAACTTCTGAGGGTAAAGACCCCTGAACACCCGAGGGCAGAAGTCTGACTTCTAGCTCATATGAAGATGAAACACACACATTCGCTTGCACAACCCCTTTTTACAGGGGGGCACATTCACACACCTCACAGATAGAACACAGATGAAGAACCACCATGCCCGAACCGGGATTCGAACCCAGGACGCCCAGATCACGGGGAAGATGCGCTACCCCTATGCCAGGACGGCGGCTCATTAAAGGGATAAAAAAAATAACAAATTGTAACACGGAATGTGTCGGGGAGGGTCCCTCTTAGATATTTCTGCTAACGACACAGCATCTACTCGGAATGACTCGGTGTTTTTTAAACCGCCTTTTGTTCGAATTGCCAGTTTCGGAAATCTGTTTCTGTGTGTCTAAGAGCATGACAGCTGGAAAGTGGAACGACTTAAATGAATGAGTGAAATTTACAATATGGTCTTTATACCAAAACTGTAGATTAGAATCAGATTCGTCAAAAGAGAGTTTAGCATGTGGGTACATTTTTTTACCTTTCCAAATGAGTGAATGTTATAATTTACTCTTTTGGGTGCGGACGTAAGAAATCTCAAAATTGCTTTTTGAAACGGAGATTCTGTTGATGAAATAGGGAAGATCATTTCCACTTTTGAAATATGTGGAGAAAATGGGGTGTTCTTATCATCCACCTATGGGGTTGCCCTTTCTTATTTCAATTTTGTAATAAGTATTTTTTTTTTTTTTTTTTTTTTTTTGCATCAAAGATATAATAATGTAGATTTTTGTCAAATTCGTCAGAGGAAAGTTTTTCAGTATTTCCTTCTGTGTATGCAAATGCGATAGTTCAAAAATAACGCGCCGGCGTTCTGGCATAGGGGTAGCGCGTCTTCCCCGTGATCTGGGCGTCCTGGGTTCGAGTGCCGGTTTGGGCATGGTTGTTCTGTTTTTCTATCTGTAAGATGTGGCAATGTGCCCTCCTGTAAAAAGGGGTTGTGCAAGCGAATGAGTAATGCGTGAGTAGCAAAATCGTACTCTTGGTCCTAGTTGGCGCTACCAAAAAAAAACAAGAGACGCTCCCCCACCGGCTTAAATCGCTGTCTTAGTAACAGCGGGCTTGTTCATGGTAATTGCCATAAGAAACAACAACAAACAACAAAAATAACGATTATTCATAATCAAAGGTAATTCAAAATACACGAACTTTCCTCTGTATGTAGCTTTTATCACCAGAATATTAACTATATTATATTGAATTTTGAAGCAAATCCGTAATTAAATTTATTGCTGTCTATTGCTGATATATCTTAAACTAAATAACGTACTAAATTGTTAGTTTATTACAGCTTTTTACCCAAGAGGTAATTATGTACCAAATTTGGTAGCTCTTTTCCCGATTATATGCCTGCAAAGCATTTTGAACGACTTTTGCATGTACACGTCTCTATTTGCGGATAATATACCAATCTAAAAAAAATTATGTTAAAAAAAACATTGACAGGAGGTGTGACTTTTGCGTATTTATTTTGTTTATTGTTAGGTATATGACATTGGTCGTTTAATGATGCTATGAAACATCGCTCGAAATTTGATTTTTTTCATTTAGTGAGTAAAATTAGTTGTAAAAGCTATTTTGTAATTTTTTCCTCCTAAAGATATTTTTCTCGTGGATGTAACGGCCTCTTTTAGCCGGATTTTTTTCGATTCCGGTTACCAAATCCGGTCTCTGAGAGAAACATCCTAAACATCGACCTATTTCTTTTTTTGGTAGGTTTCATCAACGCTGATTCACACAACCTATTGTTGATTCATTTACGGTTCTTTAAAAAAAATGAGCTCATACACAAATATAAAACCACAGCACAATTAAAATCTTTTACTGTGAGTTGACACTGCTGTAGATGACGTAAGATGTCCACTCAACAAGTGGAAAGTGGATGCGACTACTAAGGGGTGACAAAATGCATTTAGAGTGTGTTGTATTGCTTTGCGGATCTTATTCTGTGGAATTTTAATGAATTATCACCTAAATTTTTACTTTTTCATATGCAAAGCATATAAAGTGTTGTAATAGTCAAATTCTTATTCTATATTCTTATCTTTTTTTCGAATTCTTATTCAAAAAATTTTTCTCTTCTTTTTAGATTCTTATTCGAAAATTCGTATCTCTTCTTTTTAGATTTTTATTCGAAAATTCGTATCTCTTCTTTTTAGATTTTTATTCAAAAATTCGTATCTCTTCTTTTTAGATTCTTATTCAAAAAATTCGTATATCTTCTTTTTAGATTTTTATCCAAAAATCCTTATCTTTTCTTTATAGACTTTGACCGAGCCCAAAAACCACATTTTCGATATTATGTCTGTCTGTCTGTAAACGCAGTAACTCAAACAGATAACTTTGACGTAGACAGATGAAATTTAGTATATGGATTTTACACTAAATTTGTAAATTTCTATAAAATCTTCCATTCCATTCAGGAATGCAGACTTCTGAAATCCATTCAGAAGTTTTCTGTCCTGCCGTCCGAGTAAAAATGAATATAATAACTACTGATGATGTTTGTAGCACCAAAACTTTGAACAACTAATTCTAAGAGCAATCGCGCCATTCTAAATCTATTATGTGATTCAGTGGATTTAATTATGTATGACCTAACATCTGAAATCTATTTTCTAATTCTCAATAATTTAGTAAATTATTAAACACAGAATGACATTTATTGACGAACACGAAAACACACACAAATATTCACCGTTACATCTCTAATTAGATATTACAAATCTGAATAGCTCGTATAAAAAATAGGAAAAAAAAATTACGAATCAAAGTTCCAGAAAAAAACTGCGCATGCGCCGTTTCCATAGCAACTACAGTAGAAAGGGAAAAAGGCGTCTCTAAGACGGAACAACTGCAAAAGTTAAAGACGATGAATAATATCTGATACATAGATTTATCAACTAAAATGTAAATTATCAATTTTTGAATAAATTCTATCAAGGGTATGGCTATCTTTCATTTCTGTTTTCGCATGCGTTTAAACGCGATAATTAAAAGAAAACTTAATAACTTAGTTATATGAAGTCTTTTAAATGAAGTTTGCATCTTGAAACTAATATTGTAACTCTAAGTCAAATTTTGGTTCCAATCGAATGAAAAAACGCTTTCAAAATGCATGCTCTGTTTTCTATTGTAATACGTAGCACAAAGCATTCATGTATGGGAGTTTGGGGGGAGGGAACTCCTGGTGTTCTTGCCTTTGTCCGGTTTTTCCCCCCCCCTTCTTTTTTTTTTTTTTTCTCTTCTTCTTCTTCTTCTTTTTTTTTTTTCTTCCGGAAGGAATAGGTACAATACCTTTAAGATGTAGTATGAGTGAAAGTTTTAGAAGACCGATTAAACTGGTTAAGCTATCCCAAATTTCTCAAATTTCAAATATCAAATCCCAAATTTCTGTTGCGTTTTTAACCCGTTTACTCCGAAATTTTTTTAATTTTTTTTCATCACTTTCTAAGCTAGTGAATTTAATAGGTTTTGAATTAAGTAAATTTGTTTGATTTTTCCACCAAATGATTTTTAAGCCACAGGCTGGGGCATATCAAATAACTACGCCCCTCCTACTACTATTTTATTGAGAATTTTTTCTAGTAATTTAAAAAAGGTTAGATCAGATGAATATGTCACGTTAGTTGCCAAAGGGTTAGATTTCAAACAACCAATCATTTCATATCTTAAATCGATTCAAGTAGAAGAATTCACTCCAAAGGTTAATATTTCTTATATTGTGCGCCAATGCCATGTAAGGCGTTTTCTGGCATGATATGTTTATTAGAGAATATGCGAGAAAGTTTTAAGGAGACCACTTCTGCTGGTTTATTTTAATAATTAATTGTAACTGCACAACTTACAACACTTAATTTTTAATGCTATGACATTTAAACTCACCCATTAAAAATTCCAATCTCGTGCTTTTTATCAAAACTAAATTTCAAATTTAAAAATACATTCTTTGGATATCAATATTGAGGTATAATTTTCAATTCAGTTTTTATTTCTAGCATGTAGATAGAGAATTTTTGATTTTTTTTTTCAATTAAATTCATGCTTTTTTGGTCTTATCAAAAAACAAAGTGAAATTTTAAATATATATGCATTTTACATTTACAGCCTAAAAAATCTGGGCTATTAATCTGGGTGAAATCTAAAAGTCACTAATCTGAATAAGCTGGTCGCTATAGGCGGCTAGTTAAAAAAAAATGTTCCAAATCTATATCATTGATTGTTATTCTCCCAATTCGAGAAAGAGAAACACAAAGATCTGAACGGTAAATTGCACGCACCGCGTCATCCAAACAAAATCAAGCATTGACTTCTCGGGAACATCGTCCAGAAAAAGAACAGGGAGGATGGGATGGGAACAGGCCGATACCCCGCAGCGTTTCAACAAAAACCTCCTTTGTGCCGGCGTGGAAGACTATGTTGCGCGTCGTTCCGCACTGAATGTAGGGAGGCACGAATGGGGTTACGAAAACGAAATCATTAGGATGTGGAGAGAGTAAACAAATAGTCCCTTTTTCCAACGTGATGTTCCTCGATCTTTTTGATGAACGCGCGCCTTTCAACCGTGGGATCATTGGAAGCAGTTAGGATGCATACCTTGAAGTTGGGTAGATTTGTGACTAATTTGCATTCTAAGCGGTAGATTACATCTAGGTGAAATATGGAAACGTTTTTAATCCTTCAAATGCAGTATTTTTTGTTGCTGTTGTTTTGAAGCAATGTCTGTAATTAGTTTCAAATTTATGGGTCGGAGCAAATTTTTATTTATATGCAATGTCATATTTCTATCATATTCATTGGTGTTAGTGTATGAAGTAAACACACTAACATTTTGAAATTGCATGGGATGCCAGGGGCGGATTAAAAGGTAGGCACACTAAGCACGTAACAAACATTATCGTCAAAAGGGGTCCATTGAAATGAAGAGGATTTCTTTTAACTTTTTTGTCTTTTTTCCTTTCTCGTATGCTAGAATAAAGTATAGTAATCATTAAAATATTCCAATTCGAGAGTTTGTGGAAACTCCACGTTTTAGACATAACCTAAGTACAAAAAACAGATATTTGGAAAATGTTCGTCTGTCTGTTACAAAGATAACTCGAAAACTTTTTTAGCTAGACGGATGAAATTTGGTATACGGTCTTTGCACCAAATTTATAGATTTCTGTCAAATTTTGATCAATATCCATTCAGAGGAAGTCTGTCTGTCCGGCGATTAGGATATTATTTAACGTAACTGCAAAACGAAGAGAGCTAGATACTTCAAATTTGACACACAAAATTAACATTTATATGTCTAGACACCTATCAGATTTTGAGTCAAATCCAACAAGGGAATGACCGTCTGTCGGTCTGTACTTTCAGAAACATGTAAATACGATAATTCAAAAACGCAGTGACTTAAATATATAAAACATGGTATCGAATTTTGTGACTTGAAGTGCAGTTTTGTGTCAAATTTTTGCTTCAATCAGTAGGGGAAAAAAGGTACATCTAAAACACAAATTCGATGTTTGGATACTAATAACTGCATGTCAGAAATTACTCGCCAGGATACTCGCCAAGGATGACTCGATAGTTTCAGTAAAAATACTAAATTCACACCAAAGTTTAATTATCGTACTCTAATGCTATGCGTACAATAGTTAATTAATCTGGTATAATACTTTTGAGAGAATGCGGTAAAGTTTGGGGAAGACCACTTTCGCTGGTTTCATATCCAATTAAGTGCCACTTTCCGTTTCTGGAAAATGCTGTTTTACAGATTCAATTAAATATCCACAAAATACTATTTGAGGTATTTGTGAATTGTACGTAATTTTTTTCCATACAATCACAACATCTTTAACCCTTTCGCATCGAACCACTGAATTTTTAATTTTAAATCTGCAATTAAGTATTAAATAATTTAAAATTCAAAAATCACTTTAAAACGTTTCAGTATCTCAAATTCCCTAATATTATTATAAAAGTTAAAATAATAAGGTTTCAAAAAGGATGTCATCTGATTAGGAAATTAAGTAAATTCGGATTAAATAATTTTATTTTATCTTATGAGTTTAAGAAGTGATAATTCGATGCCTATATAACGTACGTGCACAACGATTCAGAGATTAAAAGATCATAGAATACTCGAGAGACGTTTATGGAATCTGCATACTATTTTTTTTTTTTCGAATTATAGCCGTATAATAAAATGGAAGTCTTAAATATGCTTTGAGAAAATGTAAGTTCCGTTTTCAAAAACTCTTTCAGAAAAAAACCTGCTTTGATAAATTGTATAATTCCCATTCACAAAATGCTAACAATACAAAATGTTTCGCACTCTTTATTATTACACTGTAGCTTCTTCAGTTTTGGGGTATTTTCTATGGGAATTCGTGATGGAATGTTTCAGAATTTGCATGTTAAACGTATTGAGGTCGCAGGTAACTCGCTCAGTTGTGTTAACCTTAACTTTAACGGCCTCATTATTTTAAAATGCGTGATGAAATGTCACGATCAGATAAATCAAGAATTTTTAATGAAATTCGAAAAAAAGTTGCACAGTTTAAAGTGTAAAAAAACTATTTGTGTATTTTTTAAGCACAACAAAAGATAAGTTTGACCTTCTGATTGTTGGTATGCATGTTTTCATAATGTGTGTTTAGAAATTAAATTTTGCTGTCGAATGGTTGATATGAATATTATATATGTTTCCCCTATTTTTTTGAAGTTTATTGCGTATAGTTTTAAATTTTCAGTTTTTCACAATCAAATCTTTAAAAAAAAATTATCTTTGAAATTTTATTCAGATTTTAAATATTTAGAATTGATGGCTTAGTTAAGCTTCCGAGGAACGATTTCGTGTGTGAATAGAAAAATAATATAATTTTAAAATGCGTGAGGAAATGTCACGATCAGATAAATCAAGAGTTTTCAATGGAATTCGAAAAGAAGTTACACAGTTTAAAGTGTAAAATAATCAGTTCATTTATACATTCGTGTGTGTTTTTTAAGCACAACAGAAGATAAGTTTGGCCTTCTGATTGTTGGTATGCGTGTTTTCAAAATGTGTGTTTAGCAATTAAACTTCTCAGTCGAATAGTTCATGTGAATATTTTATTTGTTTTTCCCCATTTGTTAGAAGTTTATTGCGTGTTTTAAATTTTTCAGTTTTTCACAAACAAATCTCAAAAAATTTTATCTTTGAAATTTTATTCAGATGTTTAAATGTTTAGAATTGATGGTTAAGTCTGCATGTAATGATTTCGTATGTGAAAGCAAACTACTTTAATTTTGAAATTTAAATATTTTGCTTCTTACTTTCAGATAAGATTATTTGGGTTTTTTCATTTATTTTTTTCTCAGTCAACTCTTAAAATTTATCTTTAGAAAATCATTAATTTATCTTTAGAAAATCATTAATTTATCTTTAATTCAAAAGTTATTTGTTTAATGTTAATGATTTTTAAAGTTTGTATAGAACTATTTCCTGTATGAATAACGAATTACTTTTAATTTAAATACTTTGCACCTTACTTTTAGATAAGATTATTTGATAATAATGATCATGTTGTAAATTTGGAAAGGAATATTACATATATTCAGAGATTTCAACATTATTTTGTAATTAAAAATTATTACTTTTTTAAGGTTGAATTGTGCTTTATGCAAAACGTGATGTATTCGTATCTGATAACATAAAAGATGAGGGATTGGAAAAACAAACAAATTGCAAAGAACAATATTTCTTAATTCCAAATTTGTGACTAAATATGGTTACGATATCGAAAGCTTTAAATCGATGATGCTTATAAATTGATATACTACCTGGGAATTATTTTATGTCTATATGTTAAATTTGATATCCGTCGAATTTTAAGCGAAATCTTTTAGGGGAATCCGTTCGGCTGTTCGAATATAAGTTAATACTTTCAACGTTACCGACGAGATATCAACTCAAATATCAATTCTTCCGGCTGTTGACATTTTTATACAAAAAAAAAAATGAAAGAAGTAAAGGTATTCTTTAGATATGTATTAATAAGTTTAACCTATTTAAACTGGCATAACAGACAAATTTTAGCCCATAGAAACCTGTAATTGGAAGTATCTGAAAGACGAGATATCTCGTCGGTAGCGTTGAAAGGGTTAACATTATAATTACAAAACAAAAGGTGATAAATGGATAAAATTTGTCACAAAGATTTAACATCTGAAGAAGAGTATATATGTATCGAATTTGGGACAAAATCTGTCAAGAAATTGAGCATCTGCCAGTCTGTATTTTCCTAAAAATGTAAAGGCAATAATTTAAAAAAGCGGCGATTTAAAATAAACAAAATGAAATTTGATATGCGAGTTTGTATCTGTAGTTGTAATTCTTTATCAAATTTTGTTCTTAATTGGTTTTTAATAAAACGTTCAAAATGCTCATACGGTTTTCTGGTCTTTTGTATAAACCGCTTACCACCAATTAATCGTTAAAAAAGAAAGCATAAAATATAGAGCGCTAATGGGTTCTTTTGTAACAATTGTTCGCCAACGGTTTATAGTCAATAATACGCCAACACAATTATTAGACAGTTTAGAAGAAATCACTCGCTCTGGTTTCATATGTATGTATAATGAAATAGATTTTTTGATTTTTTTTGAAAACGGATATCAAGTAACCTTGATGACGTATTTAGAAATCATGAGCCTTCTTATGAAATAATAAATTGGCGGAATCGAATGTGTAATTTAGAATGCGAGACTGGTTCTTTGAATTTCTTAATTTTTTACTTTCTCGAATACGCAATATAGAGAAAGTATGTAATCGTCAAAAAATTCGAACTCGAGATTTTGAAAAATCTCCACGTTTAAGATCTCTCTGAATTTCAAAAACACTTTTCTTGAAAAATATCCGTCTGTCTGTCTGTGATAAAGATAACTCATAAACGCCTTGAGCTGGATGGTTGAAATTTGGTATACGATCTTTACACCAAATTTGCAAATATTTACCGAATTTTGAGTAAAATCTGTTCAGAGGAAGTCTGTCTGTCCAGCTTTTCGAATACAATTTAACACGGTAACTATAAAACGAAAACAGCTAGTAAGATAAAATTTGATGCACAGATTTAACATCTATAATATTGTCAGATTTTGAACTAAATCCACTGATGGGCTGACTGTCTGTCGGTCTATGCTTTTAGAAACATATAAACGCGATAATTCAAAAACGCAGTGACTTAAATATATCAAAATAGGTATTGGTTTTTATCACTACAAGTATTGTTTTGTGTCAAATTTTTGTTTCAAACGCTTGAGATAAACTTGTCTAAAGCACAAATTCGATTTCCGGACACTATTAACCTCATGTCAGGGATTAATCGCCAAATAACTCGCCAAGAATAACACGATAGATTCAGTAAAATGCTAAATTTAAACGCCAAAAGTTAGCATTTCCTGACTATTGTACGCCAATGCCATGTAAGGTGTTCTCTGACATTAGTTTATTAGAGAGTATGCGAACAAAAACAAACACTCCCGCTGGTGTCAAATGTATTAATAATTATATAACTATTTTCTGATATTAAATATTATATCATTTTGATAGCATAGATTGCAGATTTTTTTAATAATAATTTTTAAGTAAAAATTATGGATAAAGTAATTCTTCTAAAATAACAGATACACACAACCTTCTTTATCATATAGCCCTAACATAAGATATAGATTCTATGATATTATTATTTATTTGCGAATTCTAATTATAAACTATTTTGGATGAATACTTTTAAATCACGTGATTACATAAATAATGAGATTTCAAAAACATGAAGACTTTCAATATTTTTCTTATTACTTGAAAATAAACAGTCTGTGAAGAGCCTAGCAACATGATAGTTAGCTGTTGCGCAGATAACTAAGTAATGTCCTGCGGCATTAAAGCATGCCATTTCTCACACAGACTTGAAAGAACGTTTCGAGAAAGGCCGTTTATTCATTCATAAGAATTTTCTCAACCATTACGCGTCTGACACGATAACGTTTTCCTTTTTTTTTTTCTCTTTCTATGGCATTAATTCAAATTCAATGGATAAGTGCAGCGCCGGAAGCTGAACAACGCCATTTCATTTTTACTCTTTTTTTCTCCAACAAAGAAAATTAAAAAAAAAAAAAAAAAGAAAGAAAAGGAATAACATATTTTCACCAGCTGTTGAAACGAGGACAAATGATGAGATGAGTTGAGTTGCTATTATTTATTTTTGCATTTTTCTGACTCATTAACGCCAAACAATTCGTGCAAAAACGATTAATGAGGACACCTGATCTGATTTCGTTTTTGGAATTTGAAACTTTTGCAATGATATATCGTTCGGCTTCTAATTTTACTCTTTCAGAACGTTCTTCTTGGAATATTCTTATTCCTTCTTTTTTTCTCATAGATTATTATCTTGGGAATCTGATATCGCTTCTTGCAGCGAAACGTTGTCTACCAACATCCGTTCGTCTGCTCTTGAACCGTTGCCACAAAACGCAGCGAAAGCATAATAAATAAATAATAATATTAAAAAAAGAATAAAGAAGAGCTAAATAAAAAATAAAAATAGTAACAGTTCTGCGTAGGAGCGCTGCTGGAGTGTTCTTCCATGTTGGTGGGATGACGAAGATGCACCTGCCTGGGAGAGAGTAAGCAGACGATTAAAAAAAGAAAGAAAAAAGGGGAAAGAAAAAGGTTTCTAGGTCAGGGTGCCTACAGAGAAACACAAAGAAAGTAAATTGATGAGTAAATCAATTTTTGTTACTTTGAAGTCACATTACGTGTTGTGAATATTGATTTCTATGTATTGTTACGCAGTATGGATGCCGAATATTGTTTAACAAATAGAATGTTCTGATTCTTGTTCTATATTTGAAACAATCAGAATAAAAAAAGAATGCTATAAAAAGTAAAATGAATTATTATTTGTTTTCTGTTACGCTTTTGGTTGTTCTGATAATCTGCATTACTTGCAGTTTTCAACTCAGAAAATTGGATCCCCCCCCTTCATTTTATGTACTGCTGGTAAAGAATACAGAGAATCTGTGATGTTAAAAAGAATTAGAAAATAGTTCACAATTCGATGAACTTTTGCATTATCACTCGAATTTCAGTTTTTTAGCTTTATGAACATTTTATGGAATTTATGTAAGAAATAAATAATCAAAATCTCCATTGTCCTGTGGCTATCAAACAACAATTAGAAAAGATTTTTGGCGTCATTTTTTAAAACTTTGTTAATAGTTTATGATGAAAAGTAATTTTTCTTTACAGTTAGTGGTATTTATTGTCCAACAAACGAATTTTTTAGTTTAATGTTACATTTTTTTAGATAAAAATCAAATAACATTTTTATGAAGAATGTTATTAAATAATTCATTTGAATATTTTTAAATACTTCTAATGCTAAATTAAAATTTGAAGACGCACTATTTGCTATTATTTATGAAGTTTATTTAATATTATATCCTATTTCAATGCATTCTTTTGTAAATATTCACCTATTCATAATGTCAGCCCAATTGTAAGACACACAAAAAGGATTTGACCAATAACAAACTTTTTACAAGTTATTTAAATGCGCAGAAAAGAAGATTAGATTTTCCAAATAATTTATTAAATCAACAGATATACGACCATTGTTTATTCGATTATTTTGTATATTTATATGGCGATGTTTGCATTTGAAAAATAGTGAGTGTAGTGATTACATATTTTTCGACGTCTTCTTTTTCAACAAGTTGGTCAATAATTTGCTACGAAACTTAAATTTTGTTGGTGAAATAGCATTACAAATTTTATTTATCGACATAGTTACGTTTTTAGATCATTGCATTCATGTTCTTATGAATAGACATACCGCAAAACGATCAATCTGCAGATGGGTTTTATCCCAAATTTGACAAACTTCTAGAATTCTAGGAATAAAATTATATTGATATTTCATTATTTACCTCTTCGCCAAATCGATTTATTGTGTTCACATGGACACAAGCATTTAGAAGATTTCCATAATATGGTCCAAGGACAGAAAGATTTCCATAAATATGGTCCAAGATTTGACAGAAATTTATAATTTTACTATTAAAACCGTATGGTACTGTTGAATTTTAAAGTTATAGTATTGACTGATAGGAAAGCGGGCATAATTTAAAAATTGTTTTTTTTTAAGTGGAGGAGATGAAGTCGAGCTATAATAGTATTCGAATCAAAATATTGAAATCGAATCGATACTATTTCTTACGTATGTTATAAATATGTTATGTTACAAATGTTATAAATATACTTGTATATTTATAACAGTCTGACAAAGATAACTCAAAAACGCTCTGAACTAGACGGTTGAAATTTGGTATAGATCTTTACACCAAATGTGCAGATTTCTAACAGATTTTGAGTAAAATCTATTCAGAAGAATTCAGTCTGTACGGCTGTTCGAATATAAACTGACACGATATCTAACTAGCTCTCTTTGTTTTGTGGTTAAAATTCGGAACGCAGATTTAATATCTATAGTGTAGAACTTATCAAACTTTGAGCCAAAACCATCAAATGGTTGACTGTCTGTTAGTCTCTACTTTCAGAAGCAAGAAAATGTGATATTCATAAACTCAACGACTTAAATATATCAAATTTGGTATGGTTTTTTGTAACTGATTACAAGTGAAGTTTTGTAAAAAGAAAAAAAAAGTTTCAATCGAGTGAGATAAACGTCTCTAAAACAGAAATTCAGTTTTCGGATACTCTTAACCGCATGCCACGGATTAATCGCCAAATATCTCGCCAAGGATCACGCGATAGATTCATTAAAAATGTTAAATTCATGCCAACGGTTAACGACACCCATGAGAATTTAATTTTTTTTTTTTTGAAAGGGGGTACTTTTTTTTAAAATTATTATTAACCCTTTTAGAACTTCTTAACTAAAGTATAGGAACAGAAATTGGCAATTCTTGCAAGAAAAGGAAAGAAAATTTATTTCTTTATTGCTACTGGGCTTTAGCGTCAAAGAATAAAATGAATCATGCGATCTATATAGCAGGGTTTAAAAAAGAATTAATTTATTTTATTCATTGATAAGAATTTTCCCTCCCATTGTTTTTTTAATATTCTTTCTACCACTACAAGGCCATGTGATTTGAAATGATTAGACACTTTTTACAAGGTTAATTAAGGTCATGGAAATTGAAAAATTGAATAGCGTGCGAACGAATGCATATCAATTCGGTGTATAAATTGCAATTCCAATTAGAATTTGCTATCGTAGTAGTACCTGGTGCTACAGTAAATAGATGATTAGCTGATATAATCTGGTGTTAGCTGAGACAAATTCTAATTGAAAATTAAAGCTAGTTTAGATAACAGTTCGTACCAGTTAATCATAATAATGAGACACTCCCAAACCAATTCATTTTCTGATGAATCTATTTTATTCTGATGAATAAATGATAATAAATTTTAAGATGATGGTAATAAATTTGAGATAATTATAAATTTTAGTGACTGTGAAATATTTCACATTTAAGATATCAGACTAGATTCAGAGAAGATTTTTCAGAAAAACGAAACAAATATTTTAATGTTTATATGGTGTTTTTTTTTATTAATATAACAATAAAATGATGATTAAAAGTGAAATAATTTAAATATATATGTATATTTTGAAGAGAAAGTATATTTTGATGTAAATTTTTGGCATTTATTCACAAAAACTAGGATTATTCTAGAGAAAAAAAAATGCTTACAGTGTTTCAGTTTTCTTTATAATATTACAATTGTAACATATCTTAGATTTAATTAATTATTATCTAAGAATTATAGTCAAATATAAAATTTTTGTTGTAATATATGAAATTATCTATGAAATTTTGAAATTTTTCAAGTATATTTTCTTTAAATAATAATAAATCACTCCTAGAGCATTTAACATCAAATCCATAGTTCATTACATTATGCTTAAAATTATAAATTTCCGCAAGATATATATTTAGATATGGCGATACTCGCATAGTAGAATTATGAAAAAAAACTTCTTCAGAAAACGCGTTTAAAGTCTTTAAGTGCTTATAAATAAGAATTATTTACATGTCAATAGTTTGCTACTACAATTTGGCTTCTAATTGACATAGAGACACAAAAAAGAGATATCATTGGAAACAGAAACGTATCTTTTTGTTAAAGCTACAAAAAAATAAAGATGCGATTTTCTTATCTCATTTAATGTTTTTACCTTGTCAGATACCTTAAGATTTGGACATTTTTTGCTTTTATGTTACAAAAATATTCAAAAACATTATATAATATTTATAAAAAAAATCGAGTTCAAAACTTTGACGAATCTTCAAGTTTCAAATCTTCCTAAATCCGAAAATACATTTTTGGAATTATGTTTGTCTATTTATTTACGAATAAAATAATTAAAAAAATATTTGACCTAGACAAATGAAATTTAGTATAAGGTCTTTACAACGAATTTATAGATTTACATCAATTTTTGAATAAAATCCATTCTCTTGAAATATGTTTGGTTGTCTGTCCGAGTGCAAGGAAACACAATAACTTCAAAAAGTAAAGGGTTATAGTATATTTGTTGTTGTTTCTTATGGCACTTGCCATGGACAAGCTCGCTGTTACGAAGAAAGCGATTTTAAGCCGGTGGGGGAGCGTCTCTTGTTTTTTTAGTAGCGCCAACTAGGGCCAAGAGAACGATTTAGCTACTCACGCATCACTCATTCGCTTGCACAACCCCTTTTTACAGGAGAGCACATTCACACATCACAACGGAAGAACAACCATGCCCAAACCGGGACTCGAACCCAGGACTCCCAGAACACGGGGAAGACAGGTTACCCCTATGCCAGGACGCCGGCATATTATATTTGTGAAAGTAAAGGGATATATAAATATGTGGATAATATTTGGTGCACAAATTGAACATTTAAAGTACAGAAAGTGTAGCGTATAAATTTTGAACTAAATCCATCCTAAGGAATTGTCTATGGGTTTGCATTTTTATAGACATATAAACATCATTGGACAAAACTGCAGTGACTTGGATAGATGAAATGTGGTTCGTAATGTCAACACCCGAACTACAGATCTTTGTCAAACTGTGAATCAAATCTGTCTAAGAGTTTATGCGTCTGCTGGTCTGTATTTCCGCATGCATTTAAGTGTAATTCAGAAACATGTAATTTGATGTTAACCATTACCATTCAAAAACTGGAAGCTAGAGAGATGAAAATTGGTATATAGTCTTTACATCAATATTGCGTTCTGAATCAAATTTCGTACCATAGACATCACAGTTAAAAATATCGTTCTTTCTGACTGTGTATATCTGAATTTAATAACTTAAAGCCATAACATGGAATACACCATTTTCTCCGCATTAACACCTACCACTCCACTGGAACAGCGATGACAACATTGAATTGTTTGCATGCTTTAAATCTAAAACGTATATAATAAAATATTTTATTCAAATAATGTAGGCAGACTTGGACCGAGATTTAGGTAGGTTGCTAATCAATGAGATGGCATCACGATCATGGATAAAAATTGGAATTATATGTATTTTAAGCTTTTTTTGTGTGTGTTTACTATTTTTAATGTTTGAACAGGTTTCTTTATAAAGCCATTTGGATTTTATTTCTACTTCTATTTTTTGAGAAGTTGCACTGATTTTTATATTTGTATTTACACATGTTTAAATGTTATCTCGCATCTTTAAATGCTATTTTCACAAATTCTGATCTTTAGTCGAATTTCTTAAATTAAACTATAATTATTATACCATATTTTTTGTTCAAATATGGTATAATAATTTCCCAATGAGTTTTGCAATTTCTGATCTAGAAAATATTCATTTAAAAATATTTTAAAGTTGTTTTTAGTGCTTCACGAAAAAAATAAAAAATGAAAATCTCATGTTATTTGTCAGTTGAATCCCAATATTTAAAGAGTGGATTGAAATACAGCTTATTTTTTAATTCAGGAACTAAATAATATATTGCTGAAACTCTCAGTAAAATTTTAAGTAAATCATTTGAACTAAAATATTTTCCCTTTATACCAAAAAAAGGCGTTATTTTTTTTTCCAATTAAAAACAAACTTTTACCGCTTAACTGGTTTTTTTTTTATTTCACGAGTGTCTTTTCAATTTTTTATGCAAAAATTCAAAAATCTAACTATTTTACAGTGTTTTTCAAAAAATTCCTCCCAAACGTAATCGCCTAGTTTAAAACGCATATAATACAATATTTTATTCAAACAATATAGATAGATCTTAACTGGGAGCACATTTTTATTTTGTGTTGCTAATCAAAGTAAATGCATCACGATCATGGATTAAAAAAATTGGAATTATATGTATTTTAAGCTTACGTTATTCCCTGCAATCTATGTCGTCCTAGAGTGTTACAAGATAAAGATGCTGGTCTACATCAAATTTTAGATTAAGTCTGTCAATGGGAAGTAAGTTGTTTCAAATATACATCGACTTGCTTCATTGTATTACGAATTTAAACACAAAATTCGCCATTTTAGAAAATTATACGTGAAGATCGAGATAATATTCTCTAATAGTACAAAATGCCTTTCAATATTGACGATATCTTCCCAATATTGTAAGACATTCAAAATATCAAGAAACATTGTAGAATATCAAACAATAATTTTTGCTAATTCATTTTCGAACTAAAAAAAAGTATCATTCTATAAGTGACGTGTTTCATCAAAATGTTAATATGCTCATATTTTTTGCGCAGGTTTGGAGTGTGGTTATCCGGGTGCCCCATCCTTCGGCCGGCCGCACCCCGTGAAAGAACTATACTACCCTGGCGATGCTGTCTCTTTCACTTGCGCCCACGGCCACTCATTGCAAGGGCCCCTACAAAGGGTGTGCCTACTCAATGGAACATGGGCGGGGCAGCTGCCCCTATGTGGTGAGTGCATGCAAATCATTTTCCATATTAAAAGTGTTCTAATTGGATGTATGTAAAAAAGAACGCCTAAGCACTGAATTGATGTCTGGTTTAATTGTTCTTGTGATACATCCTTGTCTTGTCAAATTCAATATATTCTCATTTTTTTTTTTTTTGATATATATTATCATTTTGAACACGGAGTAGATTACGATATCTGTTCCACAGTGTCTGTTTTTATTTGTTCCAACAGTTTATTTTTTTCTTAAGAATTTTCAAGAATTATTATTTATTATTATCGGCTGCCTGTCATTTCAATTGTTAAATGTTTACCAATGATTAAAATTTTTGTTTGCATTTGTTCAGAACCTCTCTTTTTTCTTTTTTTTTTTCTTTTGGAAAAAATGTAGCATTTAAGAATTATATACAATTATCGCCTGCATTTCCTTTCTGACTTTTAAATAACTATAAGTATAAAAATTTCAGTTTGTACTTGTAATAATTTTCTTCGTTAAATGTAACTACTATTTTAATCTATTGTCTGCCTTAAGCTTTAATTTTTTTTTTCAAAAATTATTGAGAAAATCTGTTATATCCATAAAATTTGTTTTCAGCCTTTTTTCTTCAAATATAATATTGTTATTTAAAATTTTTGTGAACCGCTGATCATATATTAATGACAGTTTTCAACAACGTAAAAGAAATCTAATTAATGAAAGAAGAAGTGTTCTGGAAAATTAAATGAATTTTATTATATTTTCATTTTTTTTTTAAATTTGTGATATACATAATCATTTTGTACACACTTACCAAGTAGAGTTATTAGAAAATTTTTAAGAATGAAAATGATTCTCAGTATCTGTTTTTTTATTTGTTCCAAACGTTTCTTTTTTTAAAAAAAATATAACCTCTAAGAATTATTTATTATTATCGTCTTTCTTTCTTTTCAATTGTTAAATGTTTGCGAATTATTAAAATTTTTGCTTGTCTTTGTTCAGAACGTTTTTTTTTTCTTTTCTTTTATTTTTCAAACAAAAAAAATGTAATATTAAAAAATTACGCATGATTATCGTCTGCATTTTCTTTGATTTTTAAATGATGCTATAACGATAAAAATATCAGTTTATATTTGTTGCAATAATTTCCCTCGTTAACCATAAAATGCATGACTTTTTAATTTTTTACAAAAAAAAATAATAAAAAAAAATATAGTATGTATTTTGAATTGCTGCAGATAATTTAGGATTTTTAAAAAAAATTTTAAGCTAGTTTTTTCGTGACATTTTAAAAAGAATTAAAATGTGTCAAAGGACTACATTTTAATTTAATCATTATCCCAATTATAAAAATCGCATTTTAATAATTCTTCATTAAAAATCCTTTTTTGCCTATGTATGCAATGCAAAAAAAAAAAAAAAAAATCATAGTATTTTTAATGATAGAACTATTTATACAACAGCTATCTGGTATTTTTTTAAATCGCCAGTTTAAATCTAATTCTAGTACCGCTATGTCATATATCGGTGTTTTCAATTAATGTTTATCGAAAAGCATTTTAAAAAAAGATTTCCAAACATACATTGCTGCTACTCCTTGGAACAGTTATATGAAGCTTATGAATGGAAATAAGAATATGAAGCCAAATTTCTACACGATACACTGTAGGATTAAATGTAATTGCTTTTTTAATCTGTTATCTACTTTTAGTTTCAATTTTTAAATGCCTCTAGATGCAATGACTGCAAAGATGTGTTATATTCGCGCTTCGCCCTTATTTTTCTTTAAATGTAATATTGTTATTTAAAATCATTTAGTTTATTACATTTTTTTTGAACCGCTGTTCATATATTAAGGACAGTTTCGATAGTGTAAAAGAAATCTAATTAATGAAAAATGAAAGGTTTCGGACGAATAAATGAATTTTCACAAATTTTCTATGTTTATTATAAAGATTCATAGCGTTTCCCCCAAGAAGAAAAGTTGACTGCTGTGGGTCGTAACGGTGTAATAAGGTGTAGTTTTCAGTTTCTCTATCGACCAGGGAAATTTTTTGAACTTTGAGGTTGTATTTCTTTATGTGCAAGACATTTTATTTTTTATAGTTGATTGCTGCTCGTGAGCAATTCGAAAAAATATAATAAATTAATTTATATTGTTTTGTTATTAAAGCATCCTTGTTTGTAAACAATTACCTTACAGAATTAAACAAATTTACTTTAGCTCGAATAATTGAGTTCTATAAAAATATTTTAAGAATATCCATTTGAATGAAATTCTTCTAACACATTATTAGCATGGAAATAGCAAAATAGAACTGAGAGTTAAAATTAAAATAACGCTTATCTATTCTAGCAAAACTTGTCCATTCCGCATGAAATAGCGAATATAGTTTTCGGACCATTCGAATTATTTAATGATAAATGTAATATACATTTACATATGTATTACATTTTAGTTTTTAATTTTTAATTTGTTATTTTAAATATTAAGGGACTTAGAAGTATTTTTTTTTCTCAAAATTCATTAGTATACATAATAGACACATTTTTCTAAAATGTTCGTCTGTCTGACTGATTGTGACAAAGATAACTTCAAAACATTTAAGCTAGACGAATGAAATTTGGTATAGGGTTTCCACAAAAAGTCTGTTTTGTCAAATTCTTTGGGTCAAAGTTTGAGCAAATTCCTTTCAGAGGAAGTCTGTATGACCGGCTGTTCGAATACAAATTGACAATGATAACTGCAAAATGAAAAGAGCTAGATAGATAAAATCAGGTAAACAGAATTAACATCTATTTTGTAGACACGTATTAATGTTTGAGTCAAATCCGACAAGTGGTTGATAGTCTGTCGGTCTGTATTTTCAGAAGCAGGTAAAAACGATAACTCAAAAACGGAATGACTTAAATATCTCGAATTTCGTATGACATTTTATGACTACAAATGTTGTTTTATGTCACATTTTTATTTCAGTTTTTTGGAAAAAACGCATCTAAAACAAAAATTAGATTTTCCGATATTATAAACCCTATGCCAAGGATTAATCGCCAAAAGACTCGCCAAGGTTGGCACGATAGATTCCATAAAAATGCTGAATTCACATCAAAAGTAAATATTTCATAATTGTTATACGCCAATGCCATAAAAATCATTCTCTGGGATAAAACTTTTATTAGAGAGTATGCGAGAAAGTTTTGGAAAAACTACTCCTGCTGTTTTTTTTTTTTTTTTTTTTTTTTTTTTCTTTTTTCAATAATCCGTGCGGTTTTTTACTGATTTCGATTTTTGAACTCGGTTAATTCCATAATTTTCCTCCTTTCACTTTCTTCGAAAAGTAGTATTCAGTTTCTTTGAATAGAAGTCATTGCCCCAAATAACGTTATTTGATGCAATCCTGAATCGCATCATTGCGTGACAGTGACCAATGCCGAGGGAGTACTGTCGCACAGATTTGTAGGAAAGTAAATGCAGGAATTCTAATAAAATGGGGAAAAAAATTCCTTTTTTTTATTAGAAAATATTTTCCTCAGCAAATATTTTTTTAAAACTTTTCTGTAACCAATTTTTTCTTCGTCTTTTATTCTCTTGTACAGGAAATGTTCATAAAATTTATAGTATTTTCTTTATCCGATGTATAAATATGAATACGACCTTTTTCAATTTAAAATGGCACTTGTTTGTTATAGAAATTGATGACTGATTTAGTCAAAATAATTACCTTCAGAAATTACAGCATTTATATATCTTTCCGGATACAAATGTATTCCCCGAAGAAAAAAGTCTTGTTTAGATGCAGATGGAGATCCAATTATCAAACCATTTTTTGCTATTTGAATGGGAATTGAACATCTGTCCAGAAAAGCCACTTTGTATGGAACAAAACAAATAGTAGTCTGAAGGAGCTACACCTGGTGAATGCTGCAGGTGCTGTAACACATCCTAGAGAAGTGATTCTAAAGCTTCTTTCACTGCTCTGGCAATATGGGAATGAATATTGTCGTGTTGGAAAGCAACCTTATCATGTCTTTCGCCATATGCTGAATGTTTTTCTTTCAGTACTGATTTTGTATCGTTCACTATTAATTTTTTGATTGGATTGTAACAATTGATGTCATTTTTTCAGAAATTTTAAAAGGAAGCATTTGTGAACATGTCTGAAGCGTTCAGACAAGTCTATATCATTTAGGATTATGAAACTCGGTATATAGGTAACCATAATGATGTTTCCACCTCATCTAATAGCTCCGAGAGAGTTATAGGTAATATTTAAAAAAAATATTTGAATCATTACGAGTGGTATTCATGAAAATGTGTCATCCTCTCCCCCCCCCATATAATCATAGTACTCAGATCTTTATTTTCTCTGCTCCGTAGATGAGAGCATTGTGTTTCTTAATGAAGTAAAGAAAACCGAATATGCATCTTGGCGTCTTTTTTTTTTCTTCCTTGATCAAATGAAACCAAAATTTGATATTGAACTACAACTTTAATAACAATTTTTTTTTTATTTAAGTTGTTATTCTTTTCAGTTATCATGTTTGCATGCATGCAAGGATGCATCGATAGAAGATGAATTGAAAATCGTGTTCTAAATTTCATTCATTGAAGTCGCTGCATTTTTGAATTATCTCGTTTAACGTACACGCGAAACGCAGACTGACAGACAGTCAATCCTTTGATAGATTTGGTTCAAAATTCTATGAAGATTTGCATTTTGGATGTTAAAACTGTATACCAAATTTTATTCATCTAGCTCCTTACATTTTGTAGTTATTGTGGTTCATGTACATGGACAGCTATGTAAAGAGACTTTCTCTGAATATATTTGCCTCAAAATTTATCAGAAATTACAAATGAAGTGTAAAAACTACATAGATTACTATCTATCTAGCTAAAGTCTTTGGGTTTGAACAAACATATATTATTCCAAAATTGTGTGTTCCAAAGGGAGGGGAGTGGAGATCTGAAGCGTGGAAATTCATCAAATCTCGAGTTCAAATTTTTCACTATTAATACATTTCCTTTGTACACTTCGTATATGAGAAAATAAAATAAAAAAATAAAATAAAAATAAAAATGAAATATTGCATATTGAAGCAACCATAGTTAATGTTTATATTGCTAACAATTCTGTATCCCTTGCAGAATTAATAATATTAAAGTACGAATATAAAAATAATATACGAATCTAAACTTGTTACAAAGTGTATGTTATTGAAAAGTTTTGAAGTTCTTAGAATGTGTGAAAAGTTTTTGTTAGTCGTCAAGAACTGAAAGTTTATCCCTGCATTTTAAACATATTTGAAGAAATTAACTATCGTTTGCAAATATTTTTTTTTCAATTAAATGCAAATAATAACGTTTGGATTTAATGGAAAGAACGATTTTATCGTTTAATTCGTCTATTATATAGAGGGGAAAAAATCGTTTGCTTTTCTAAATTAATATTAAAATCAAGATATTATCTGTTGCGCATTTAAATATTTCAGTTATAACTATTAATTGGAGTAAAAAGAAATTAATCATCAATTTTTTAATAAAATTATTCTTTGACACTTTTGCATTTAATATTAACTGCATGCCATTGGCAAACATAGTCAATAGACTAACATGATGTATCTTTGCTGATCATTTTTGTCGATTAATTGCTTTTAGTCGGCCTATAAAAGTACACATACTTGGGTTAAAGCCATGATGATTGTCTTTTATTATTTATTTTAGTAAGTTATTAATAGACATAACAATCTCTTAATTTAGGCTCTTTTCTAGTGCTTTAAAACTGTTGTTAGTGCTCACTCTGTCTTCTACAAACGACTCTTCGACCAATTTGCATTTGATTACTAAATTGACTCAACATTTGGTCTGTGATTTTACATGCATCTATACCTTCCCACAAGGGGTTTCGCATTCAATATTGTATTTCCGATTTCGAAGGTATCTCGGATACTTTGGATTTCGATTAACTGAGGTTTTACTGTACTCATTTTGTTATAATCCTGAAATTAATTCTTTCGGCAAATTGAGCTTTGCTTTATGATCATGGCAATTGTCTTTTAGGAACAATATCCAAAATGCCTACTGGAGATTCTGGCTTTTACCATAAATAACAATAATTCTACCATCGTATTGTTTGAAACTGGATTCAAACTCGGAATGAAGTTCGATAAGGTTCGTTTCGGAAAACCTAAATAACTTTGTTTGAAACGCTGTTTTCTGCCTTCCTTTCTATTGTTTCCGTTTTTCGTTCCATTTCGTGTACTTTTTAAATGTCGACGACCTTAAAACAAAGGAACACAGTTTTATAAGAGAGGATAGATTTTTTAGCTTTGTTTTTATCTGTTGTCTTACACGAATGTGTTTTGTGATGTCTTAAACTGACTTCGGTGCTGTTGAACAGAAATAATTAGCATAAAAAAACTATGTACTGTGATCTTCTTGTCTTGATGCTTTTCTTTCATTCGGCATTTTTTTTTCTGTTAAAAGAATGTTTGTGATAATTTGTAGTTATTTTTGTTTTACTTTATAAATGCAAAACGCTTATATCTCAACACGTTTGTATTGATTGCTCTCGGGTTTAAAAAAATCATTTCACTTAATTACTCTCGTGTTTGTAACTGAATTTTCTTTTCATTTATAAGTATTGTGAAATGCAAAATTCTTCTATTTTTACACGTATGTATTCATTGCTCTCGTGTTTAAAAATATTTATTTAATTCAATTATTCACGTGTTCGTAACTGATTTTTCGTTTTCTAATGAACTACAGTTTTCACAGTTTCATATTGCAGTGTGTTCCTGTCAATATTTTAATATTAAAAAGATTATCAATTATATTTTTAATAATTTTAACACTTTATTTGTTCAAGAACAAATAGGATTCAAATATCAAACTAAAAAAAAAAAGAAATTATACATTATTTTGTCAGGGCAAAAAAAAAAAAAAAAATAAGCCACCTCAAAGACTGAAAATTTCACATGTTGCTGTCATATCATATTGTTAAAGCAAACAAGCGGGAGTAGTCTAACCAAAACTTTCTCGCATAAACTCAAATAAAGGTATTATCCTAGAGAACGCCTTGCATAGCTTTGGCTACAATATTGAGGAAATATTAACCTTTGGCGAGAATTTGGCATTTTTACCGAATTTATCGAGTGTCATCCTTGGGGAGTTATTTGGCGATTAATCCCTGGCATGCGGTTAATTGTATCCTAAAATCAAATTTGGGTTTTAGACACTTTTTTCCCCATCTGACTGAAGCAAAAGATTTGATACAAAACTACACTTGTAGTCACCAAATCATATAACAGATTTCATGTGTTTAAGTTACTGCGTATTCAAGCAACCGGACAGACAGACTTTCTCTGACCGGAGGTTGCTCAAAATTTGATAGATATCCATAAGTTTTGTATCAAAACCGTATACCAAATTTCATCCGTATAGATCAAAGCATTTATGAGTTGTCTTTGTCAGAGAAAGACAGACAGATGGACATTTTCCAGAAATATGTTTTTCGAATTCTGGGAGGTCTAAAAGACGAAAATCGCGAATTCTAATTTTTTTTTACAACTAATGTTCATTTTCTATACTATATATACGAAAAAGTAAAAATTAAAGATATTATAAGAATTAATAAAATTAAAAAGAAAGGATTAAAATTATCCATTTTGGAGCTATTTTATGCTTCATTTAATTGAATTTTATGGTTAGAAATCGATATATAACTTATCATAGTAATGCATTATCACTTAATTACTTTTCTATCAATAAGTAATTATAAGTAGTGTAATGAGAAAGTAAAACTACAACTCCAGAATATTAATTAAAAGAAAACTTAGGAATATTCTCTAGGTGAACTAGAGAATCTCAACCAACGCATACTTTTTTCAATAATTTATAATATCAAGCATTATGATTGAAAATTTTAATATACTGACGATAGCATATTTAAAAAAAAATTAAAATTAAATCTATGATCGCAAATTTCAAGTTATCATGTGAGAACATTATTATTTTTAAATCATTATTTGTCTTAATTAATTTAAGTCATTAACCAGTTTAAACCGGTTTGAAACAATAACGAGACTTCTCTATTCGGTTACTATGCCTCTCTCTAATTTTTTTTTCTCTAATAATTTTTTTAAATTTTCAGTTTCAATTTTTCTAGCTGGCAAACAAATTTTGGAGCTCGATCGATTTTGAGTTGAAATAACAGCTATATGATGTCATAGTTCTACATCAACCTTTTAAAAACGCATCTGCTGTCAAAGAAGCATACGTAATAATAAAGCAATATTGGTAAAAGCAGGTCAAAACCTTTTAAGAACGCATCTGCTTTCAAAGAAGCATACATAATAATAATGCAATACTGGTAAAAGCAGGTAAAAAATATATAGGATTAAAAGATGATGATGAAAACTACCATTTATGCTTTATTCATTGCCTACGCGATTTTGAGCTTCAAAACCTCCTAACCAAAACAAATCATGCTCTCACATGAAAAAAAAGATTTCTTTTATTTATTATCATAGTTTATTATGCTACGTATGACGTGCTATTTTAGTGAATATTATTTTTTTAAAATTTTGTACATTCGTCATAAAGTATAACAAAAATTTCTAGTAATAATTTAAATTTGAAAGTGGAATTTAATAGTGAATAACTCTTTAAATACGTTACAAATTCTTACAGTTTTGAAAAAGATTAAAAAAATGGTTGTGGTAAATTTTTTACACCATGAACAGATTGCTATCGCAGTATTCATCCGATTAATTACTACTTTTTTTTTGGCATTTATTTGACACTAAAACATTTTTTCCTATCTAATCTCACGGAATAAAACATAAAATATAGAATGTATTCAAATTCTTTTTGAAACAGAGAACGGAAGCTTGATGTACGAATAATATACAATTCATATGAATCATGAATAAATTATCCGAATTCTAGATGGATTTTAGAAAATATAATACAATATAATGTTTGCAATTTTTAAAATTATGAGAAATGATTCATAAATTTTCAATAAACAAAAATGAAACTTATTATTTCATTTATTGCGAAATACTGAAATTTCATAAACCTGAAAGTGCAAACGATTTTACCATTCTTTTATTTTTATACGAAAAATGAAACGATTACAATTTATTGTTGTTCGTTGAAATAGCATCGCAATTTGAAAATAACATTGATGAAATCTGGTTTTGTTTATTGAAATTGATTTAAATATGTTCTTCACAGCTGCAATAGCAGGGAAGTACATTTTAGATAATACTGAAATTAGCATTCCGTAAGAAGGAAAATTTCAGGGTTGTGTTTTTGATTGCCAAGAAAGTTTTGCAATAACAGGGAAAACACAGAGGGCGGCTGAATATTAATATGAAGCTATGTCAAAGTTGTGAAACCATTAAATTAAGAAAAAAAATAATGCTCTTGTTTTTCCACAAACATATATTGCGAATGCTTGTTCTTTTAAAGATGATGATTCGATCGAAAATGCCATTCAGTGGCAGAAATTTTAAAAAGGTGATTTAAAGGCTTGAAGAATTTGAAATGTATATAGCAATGCATTTATTTTAGAAGATTTCAAATTTCAAGATTATTTTGTCCTAAAAGATTTTTATTTAAAAATAGAAAATGCATTTTGATATTTGGAAATATAAATCTTTGTATAAAAATTGTTTTTACTTTTAATTTTATTTCTTTTGAAATTTTTATTTTTTATTAATTAGCGATAAGGCCATTACTAATCTATTAATTTTAGATGTGCAAAAGCACGATATATTATAAAACATTTAACAAAATCTTCCGTCAGTTTCGTTAAAAAGAATAATTTTTTTACTAACACTATCCCTCGGTTACGATTTTATTAATATCTACATTCTGAAATCACTTCTGCTTTCAGTTTAATATAGTTTTAATGTAATCAATTAGTTCTTTTTAAAATGACTTTAACTTTTAAAAATAATTCTTAATTAAAAGTATATTCCCTACTTCCATGTTAAGTTGTCTGTGAAAATATATTAAACGTCGATAATCAACTTAGATTTTAGTATTAAATGTTCTATATATTCATAATTACCGAAAACATTTATAATTTCTTCTGAATTATCGTTTTAATTCAGTTTTTCATACACAACCCTATCCATTACTGTTGTAACTATTTCTGCAATTTTCGGAATTGAGAACATGTCAATTCTAATTATGCGGTAGGTTCTAAACGGTTCTATTGTCGCTTCCGATAATGTTAGAGAAAAAAGAAGTTTTGGAATACCGACTAATTATGACTGAACGAAAGTTTTATTTGAGGTGCTTTAGCTTTCCACTTCTAAATATAATAGAAACAATAATTAATTCAGTTTTGGAATATTATTTTTACATTATACGTTATTTTTTATTGCAATTGTATTAATTTTTTTGAAAATCAGGGCAAGCATTGCTAGAAAAGTAATTAAAAACATTAATTTTTAACTTAAATTTTCAACTCAAAGGCTGAGGAAAAAAAACTATAATCATTTTATTAGATTAAATTTATTGAGAACTACGCTGAACCAAGTGAAGAATTAGTTTATTTATTAATTATTAATATTTATTTTATAAAGTTAAGAAATTATGAAAAAGTGGCAAAAAAGCGAAGAAATTATACATAATTGCACTATGTAATACATTTTTTAGATAAAATAATTATTCAATACATCTCTCACTGAATATGAAAAAAATCAATTAAATTAGAATAGATTTCTCTTAATGCGTTATAAAGTAGATTTGTTACAACGTAAGTGCATTGAACTATTTATAATTTTCTTTTTCTAACAAAAAATTGTAATTATTTAATGTTGACAAAATCTAACCACTAAATTAATGCAATTAAAAATAATGCATTATCCAAAGAGAAAAATAAACATAATATAATCGTTTTCAATAAAATCCTTTGCAATTAGTCACGTGACATATTCACTACAAGAATTAAAATAAATAAAATAATAAAAAAATTCGGAACATACAGTTTTGAATAAAATCTTTTGCAATTAATTACATGATGTATTTGCTACAAGAAGAAAAAATAATTCTAAACATATATTTTTTAAAAATAATATGAACATTGTAATTAATTTTTTAAGATCTAAATTTTGACTAATCGATAAAAAAATATTTCAAATATAAAACTTAACTAGTTACAAAATTATATCAGATATTTGATGCTATAATTATAGCTACTATGTTTTAGAACTAATGGGTTTTAAAAGTTAAAAAAAAAAAAATTCCAAAAAATCCACCATCAGTTACTCCGGTTTTTTTCCTTCAACGATTAAAACTGAGGTGATTTGATAAAAAAAATATTGCACTTCGATTCCTACGCTGACATTTTGCGATTTATAAACCTAAATCAGCGATGGACACACCTTTACAAGAAAACGATTTTTAAACTCGCCTCTGTGTCAACACGATAATTTTTTCTTTTTTTTGATGAAGTGTCCTATTTTTTATTATCATTATTTCCTTTTTCCTTAATAAGATATTTTGATTTTATGATAAAATCTTTTTATATAACTGAATTTAAAGCAGTTGATAACTGTTTATCACGCAAGTGTAATAAGCACTTTTAGGTAATGGAAGTTATTTTTGGTTCGTAAACTTGATAAATCAAAAGATCTTAAAACTGTTTATTTGTCTGTTAAAATAGGATAAAAAAATAATTGAAAGTTATATTGCATTGCTGGAGGATTTAACGTGTTTGGAAAATTTTGGGCATTATCCTTTCTACGTGCTGATTCATTCGTATATGAATAAGAAAACATATGTAATATGCAAGCGTTAGTAGCATTATGATGAAGTAACAAGGTAACATTTGTGCTTTTTATCATGTTAACTGATTCATAGAATTGTCGAATAAAGGAAATATTTTATTAAAAGAATCGTGTTAATGGCTGAGGGTTTTATCCTCTTTCCTCCAGATAAAACTGTGGACCTTGGATAAGGCCGCGAATATCTTGGATGGCATTGGTGAACGATAGTTGCAAAATATAGATCTTTGGCGCGAATCTAGCATTTTTATTGAATCTATCATATGTATTTTGGGCACTTTTTTGCGCCAATCGTGACACCAAAACTTAATGAAATACTGCAGTTTTAGTCACAAAATAACATACCAAATTTCGTTAATTTAAATCAAAATACATGCATGCAAAAATACAAACCAATAGACAGTCAACTTTTTGAATGATTTGGTTTAAATTTTGATGTTATATTTCAAATGCTTAAACTTTTATAACAAATTATATCTACTAGCCTTTTGCATTTTCTAGTTATAGAGTTCTCTTATACTCGAATACTTCCCGTGAATGGTTTTCTTTAAAAATTTGACAGGTTTTATAAATACAGGTATCAAGTTTTATCAGTCTAGCTTAAAGAGGTTTTGATTTTTTGCACTCCCAGACAGACACACTGATATAATTCTAAAAATGTTGTTTTCTGACTTCCCTCGAATTGGATAATTACAATACTTCCTGACGATTCTAATATTTCCTATACCAGAAAGTAAAAAGATTGAAATATGCAGTAAGGTTTCATAGCCAAGTTCGCAAACTTTTCTCCAACTGTAGGTCTTAACCATGTTAGAAAGTGAGGCTTCAATAGCACGGAAGACAGCACGCAATTAGAAAAGGAATTAGCCGAATATTTAGATTTTCAATGGCACTTAATGCCACTGGATTCAATGCCCATATATACAATTAACAGAAGGGCTGTGAGACTATTAAAACAACAAAACATTAATGTTATCATCATTTGAAGCTTAAAATCTTTTAGTTCAGAAGATAATGAACATCAAATTATACGCAAGTAATTTAATTGAAATTAAACTTACTATAACTTAATATTTCCAGCTAACTAGTTGGCCGCCAGAGACGGCTAGTTAATTATTTTAAATAGCCAATGAAAGTGATCTTCTCCGAAAAAAGCTGTTATCCGTCTTCTCCTGCATAAAATTGTGATAAAACCACGAATGCTTTGCATAGCATTGGCAGACAATAGTTAGAAAATATTGATATTTGGCGCGAATTTAACATTTTTGCAGAAATCTATTGTTTGATGCTTGGCGACTTTTTTGGCGAATAAACCTGGTATTCAGCAATAGGTACCCTAAAAACGAATTTATGTTTTAGAACGTATTGTTCCTAACCTATTGAAAGCAAAATTTGAAACACAACTACAATTATAGTTATAAAAATGTGTAAGTATAACCTTTGATGGATTTGGTCCCGAAATTATCGTCTTATATTCAGACACTCAGAATTCCTTTGAATAGATTTCGTTCAAAATTAGAGAAAAATCTGCAAAGTTGATCTGATGTCCAAATATCAAATTACATCAATCTAGTTCAAGTCGTTTTTAAGTTGTCTTTGTTACAGATAGAAAGACGTAAAAATGTATTTTTCAAACTCGAGGAATGTCTGAAACGTGGAGATTCGACAAAATCTCGAGTTTGAATTCTTTAATGGATACTTTCTCTATATTTTTTATACAAGAAAGTAAAAAAGCAGAGTCAATTAATAAGACATTTGCTAAAGTTTCAAAGTGTATCGATAGAATGCAATCTTTATTTGGTTGTATATAAAATAAATAAACTTATACTGAAGAATATTTTTCTTCTCAATGAATTTATTTGTTATAAATAAATTCTTTTTTTTTTAAAGAAATTCATAACAAGAAAAGATTATAAAATCATACATTTTAATGTATCGGCAAGACTCTGTTTACACATTAAAGTTTATCTGATTCAGACAAAGCGTTGGCGTAACTTAGGCAAATCGACAAAGTTTTTTATCAAATTATCTGTCCAGATCGTTATTTTCGGGTTAATGATTTTACGATTTTTATGCTTTGGTAGTCGTCAAAACATTTTCTGAAAATACGTGATGCTATTTAAAATAAACTTATCCTTTTAAATATTCTGCACGTAATTAGCTTTACTTCATTGAACAGATCGTTAGTCATTATATATCGGAGAAACTATCGTGAGGAAAAGGATCAGAATAAAAGAAATTATAATTGATAATTTCCTTTTAAATGCTTTGCTGGTGATGCTTTTGATTTGTTGATAACTTACCTGCCATACTTGTAATTTTTAGAATAAAAAATTTTTCAGCAAATAGTTTACACAGGTCCATCCCGATTGTCGAATTAATTTTGTTCCGATTGACAAATTGTAAGCTGAAAGTGTTCGTTGGATAATGTATTATTAATAAAACATTCAATCCTAGATTTATAATTGACAAAACATTCAATGCCTTAATGTATAATCAATAAACACTCAATGATGAAGGTTTATTATTAATTCCTTTATTTATAGTTAACTAAACATTCTCTACTTTAATGCATAATTAACCAACATTTCAATGCCTTAATGTATAATTAGTCAAACGTTCAATGCCTTAATGTATAATTAACAAAACGTTCAATATACAATCTATCCCATGTTGAATGAATTTCGTTTCGATTGACAGCTTGTAAGCCAGAATTGTTCATCGAATTTATATTTTTTAATTCTATATCTATTCAAATATTGTGTGGGAAACACTGAACATTCAATGCTCTAATGTATAATTAACAAAATATTCAATGCCTGAATGTGTAATTAACCAAACATTCAATGTCTTTCTAAATGTATAGTTAGCAAAATATTTAGTGCCTTCTTGAAAGTTTAACTATCAAAACAGTGAATGCCTTCTTGAAAGTTTAATTATCAAAACAGCGAATGTTTCCTGAATGCATGGTTAACAAATCATTCAGTGCTTTCCTGAATGTGTGGTTAAAAAAATTCAATGCTTTCCTAAATGTGTGGTTAACAAAGCATTAAGTGTTTTCCTGAATGTGTGGTTAACAAAACATTTAAATCCTTCTTCTATGTATAGTTAATAAAACATTCAATCCTTCTTGAATGTATAGTTAATAAAACATTCAATCCTTCTTGAATGTATAGTTAATAAAACATTTAATCCTTCCTGAACGCATAGTTAATAGAACATTCAATCCTTCCTGAACGTATAGTTAATAGAACATTCAATCCTTCCTGAACGTATAGTTAATAAAACATTCGATCCTTCTTGAATGTATAATTAACAAAACGTTCAATGCTATAATGTATAATTAATAAAATATTCACAGCCTTAATGTATAATTAGCAAAACATTCAATACTTTCCTGTATGTATAATTAACAAATCATTCAATGCCTTAATGTATAATTAACAACGCATTCAATGCCTTAATGTATAATTAACAAAGAATTCAATGCCTGAATGTATAGTTATTATGTAATAACATGGCCGCTTTTGGATCGCAGGGGAAAACGGTTGCTAAAAATTTCAACTAACAGTTGTGTAAGTTGCTTTTAATGTGTTATCAACAAAATAGTTTTGAAATTTCAAATTTTAATAGACATATATTAATGTAGAACCCAATACCGCTTTGTTCGCTGTGTTATACATTCGATTAGCACATATTTATTATTAGCAGACATATGAACGCGATAATTAAAAAAAACTTAACAATTTAGAAAAATAAAAATTAGTCCACATTTTTAGTATTTGAAATGAAAGATCTTTCATTTCAATTTTGAACCAAATCTCTCAAATGTTGGCCGTTTTTTGGGGCTATATTTCGTACGAGGTGCGTAGGTACGAGAAAATAAAAAAGGTATTTCGGCCAATCTTGTTTTAAGAAAATATATAATATGTCAAAAGTTATTTCTAAGAGATACATTCGGCAATAAGTTTGTTTTTGAGCAGCCATTAGAAGCACCAAAATAAAGTTGATCGCATGAAAGGCATCCAAATTATTTTACTACATAGCTTCCTAATATGCAATAGTAAAAAATTCCTTCTTTTAGTTTCTATTTTTACACAAACTGAAGGGTTCCTTTTGGAAGACGTCCAGCAAAAAGAACGTTCTTGGCGCATACTCCTAACAGACAGTGACCCCCAACCCTGAACAGGTACTCGAGCGTTATCAGGAAGTGCTTTCAAAACAGAGATACATCATTGCGAAAGTCTTTCTGTCTCTTATCCTCCACCCCTCCCCTTTTTTTATACTTTAGGAAGCAATACCTTTTGCAATAATTCTCTACTTTTAGAAATTTATTTATTCGGAAATAGATTTAAGTTACAGAAATAAGTCTTACAATATTTACATTTTCTTATATGAAATGTGCAAAGAGAAATAAATAAATAATCTTTAAAAAAATTCGACTTCGAGAATTTAATAAATCTTCATGTCCCAGAGATCGAGAAAAAGATCTTTGGCTTTATTTTTGTTTATCAGCTGCTCTGTCAGTTTGTGAACGAGTCAATTCAAAAATGTAGTGGATTAGAAGGATGGAATTTGTTCCGTAATACCATCATTAGAAATATAGAGGTTTATTAAATTTTATATCAAATCCGATAAATGGTCACAATCTGTCTGCCAGCTTATTCTTATATAGTTAAAAACGATAAGTAAACCAGCGGGAATCGTTCCACCAAAACTTTCTCATACAATCTCTAATAAACTTTTCTTGCGAAAGAATGCCTTACATGGCACTGACATATAATAATTACGAAATATAAACTTTTGGAGTGAATTTAACATTTTGAGTGATTTTATCGTGTGATCCTTGGCGAGTTATTTGGCGATTAATCACTGATATGCGGTAATAGTATCTGAGAATCGAATTTATGTTTTAGACACATTTCTCTCAACCGATTGAAACAAAGATATGGTACAAATCTGCACTTGTAGTACCAAAATCCCATTCTAAATTTGATATTTTTAAGACATTGCGTTTTTCAATTATCGCGTTTACATGTTTCTGAAAGTACAGACTGACCTACAGTCAACGCATTGTTGGATTTCGCTCAAAATTTGACAGTTTTCTACACTATGGACGTTAAATCTGTGCATCGAATTGTATCTATCTAGCTCTCTTCATTTTGTAATTATCATTTTAATTTATATTGCCGCATTGAAAAGAGGCAGTCGACTCTCCATGGCCGAATGGTCATAACACTAATCTCATAATCAAGAGATCGCAAGTTCGAATCTCGCTAGAGACAATGCGATTCACAGTCCGTGTAAAATGTAATTCCTTGATTTTATGTTTTCCTTTATTTCATGTTCCAGAAGGTTCTGGACATTTCTTTAGTTTACCAAACAAGTGTTCTGGACTTTTCTTACTGTCTCCAGAAAAGTATTCTGGAACTTTCCCTGCTTGTATAAAAGCAGAAGATCTGTCAGTCACTGTGTTCTGAGTTCAGAGTTGATTTAATAAATTGGTTTAGCTGTACTTCTTATGTGTTTCATTGAGTTCCATATTAAAGTACCTACGCGACAATATTCAAACAGCCGGATTGCCTCTGAACAGCTATGACTCAAAATTTGATAGAAATCTTAAAATTTAGAGTAAAGTCCTTATACGAAATCTCAGCCTTCTAGCAACAAAGCTTTTTTCAGTTATCTTTATCACAAACATACAGACATATTCCAAAATTGTGTTTTTCGAACTCGGCGAGTTCGAATTTTTTTGACGGTTGCTTTACTTTCTCTATATTGCTTATACGAGAAAACAAAAAATTATGTTTTGACAAAATGCACATTTTTTAAAAATCTTTTTATCATAAGGTGTTTTTGTTAATTACATTTTAAATAAAAATCAACCCCACCAACTTCCGTGTTTTCACGCCTGTACATATCAAACATTTCCGTTATTAGCTAAAATAGTTTTTGCAAACACAAAATGTTCTTTTTATTAATTTTTTTTAAAGTTAAATTTTAATGCCAGAGAATTTTAATATTCGATTCCAATCATACTGTATTTAAAAAAATTAGATTTAAAAAAAAAAACTTATAACTAACCGTTTCAGCAGATGCAGTTTTAAAATTCTGCAGCATATGGATTTCAACCGGAAATCCTGTATTGTTTACACGGATCATTTTCCTAACAGCATTTAAAGTAACCTTTCCTTCAAACACAATCGAAAGGGATTATTTTTCATCCAAGCATGACTGATATCGTGTTTGATAAGCTGAAAAACGCTGTTTTGGATCTTAGAAATATCAAGTTACGATTCTGTAGCGCTTGTAACCAGAATGAAACGACGATATATTTCGAACTAACGATGCATATCGTTTTGCACAGTATTCCAATAAATTTGTTTTTTATCTCATCTTTAGCAATTGCACTTGTCGTTCATCGATATATTTTGTAACTGAAATAAAATGTGATTTATTATCTTTACAGTATTTTTCTTTTCAGTTCATTTTTTTGCTTGATTTTTATTTTTTCGTAAACTAAAGAGAAAATATTGTAATCGCAAAAAAATTTCGAACTGGAGGTTTTGACTCTACATTCCAGACCTCTTCGAGTCCGAAAAACATATTTTTGTAATTATGTTTTCCATGAACACGATAATTCAAAAATGTTACGGTAGAAATCATTTGTCTGAATTTGTACATTAATCAAATTTTGAAAAAAATTCATTTAAAAGTTTATATGGTTCTCGGAATATAAGCACGATAATTACAAACTAAATGGATGAAATATGGTACACAGTTGTGACATTTGTAGATATGTAATCACTAAACGAATACTCCGACCCATCTTGAGGTACACGGAAATATCTGAATGCCCGGACGCTGCAACAGCATTGGCGTGAACTAAAGGAGTTGAACCATGGACGGTTCAACCCATCCAGTAGGAAGCACGTTCCGTCATCGACAGGCGATAGCTGACGTAACACCATTTCTGTACTCAACAGGGTGGGAAGATCCAACACCATTCTCATCTTCATATCTGAAGAGCCCTTCGGGGGGTTGTAGATATATATATATATCAGGTTTGGAATAAAATCCGTCAGGAGGTTGACCATCTGTCACTGCGTACTTTCACAAGAATATAAATTTAGTACTAAAATGCAAAAAGGGATAAAAAGTTAAAATGTGTTTAAAATACGCTTTTGTGAAATATGATAAGAAATAGATTTTTTTTTTCTTATCAAAAGAAAAAACAATCGTGAAAGCTTCGGGCATTAAAAATAATGCGATAATAAAAAAACCACAGTAAAGTGCTTAGAAAGCAAAATCATAAATATTCCTGAAAAATTAAAATATATTACGAATCGATTAAAGCTCCACTTTAATTAGAATACATCTATTAATGTTCCATTTTTTTCTCTCGTTTTTCCTACTCCGGTCTTATGGTTTTTGAAAAATATTTTCAATTTTTTTTTTAGTACATTTTATAAAAGCTTGTTTTTAAATCTCTTTTTATTCTGTTTTTAACTTGTCGCCTTTGGCAACAGCTGGTTAGACAGGGATATTGGTTACGTCTAAGTTTTGTTAAATCTTTAGATATAATTTTAAGTACATGATTTCGTCTAATTAACAGACATTAAAGTCATGTTATTTTAATTATCTTATATATGTTCTGTTCATTGTATGCATGAACTCTCCTAATAATGTCCAGTCCCATGACATCATAGCAGCATTGATATCATAAGTAAATGTTTTAATCCATCTAACATTGCAATATTGTCGCTTTACATTTTTATTCGTCTTGTAAAGTAAGCAAATATTAAACGGAATTCCTCTTTAACTTCCAACAATAGATGAAAATCATGCGGTTAAATATTTGATAAAGCAATGAAAACGGTTTGAATTTCAAGTTTCGGAAATTTTATTTTCGGAAATGGAACAAAACATAAATTTAAATAATTTGCCAAAATTCAGGAAACATTTGGATGACTTTTGAATTACTCTAGTTTAAAAAGGCCTTTAAAAATTCAAACGGTGTAAAATTCGGCTTATTTTTTAATTAATTAAAGTTCTAATTAAAAGTTTAAAACAATTGCTCCGAACACATATTCTCATCTTTCTTGGTATTTATGCGCAAATTTCGTAGCTACAGATCAAACGGTCTGTAGTTATTGATCGCCAACATAGATACATTCTCATCTTTATTATTAGAGATAGAGATTGCATTATTCACTTTTTATTCTCTTTCAGATCGCAGCCTTTCGAGTGTCGATCAACAGGCCTCGTCCAGACAGACCTTAAGTTTGTATCCCCCCGACAACTCCATCGATGGCGATCCCCGAACCTGCACATACACGGACAAACTCCGCCCCAGATGGATACGAGTGGACATGCGGCAGAATCAAAGGGTCCGAGCTGTTGCCATCACTGTCCCTGCTGGCATCTATTCACAAGGTAGAGTTGACTCTCCCATTAACCTTCCCGTTATGTTGCTAGCCTGGAAAGTTTGATTTGTATTTGTTTTATAATTTTAACTTTCGTTTAACCCTTTCGCTCGTATCGCGATTATGTATCATCTTTATTCTACTTAATAAAATAATTTCTAGGTTATCAGTTATATCCAATATATAGCTTTTGGCGTTAATTTAGCATTTTTAATGAATCTATCGCATGACCCTTGGCGATTTTTTTGGCGATAAATCCCTGAGACGTTGTTGCTGTGATTTATGGCATTTTACAATCAGTTATATCCAATATTCAATGCAATTTTTCGATTTTCTTTCAAAATAATATTTATACATTTGCTCCGACAGAGGGTTGGATGAAATTTATGAAAGTCCCTGTCACAAATTTCTTGATGCCCTTAGAAACCGTCACAGTTTTGTACTAACACATTTCGATTCATCATCAGTTTTCAACATTCCGTTTTAAACCAACGAGAATGGTCTCCCGAAAGCTTTCTGACACACTTTCTAATAAAGGTGTTATCCCGGAAAGTGCCTTTATGGAATTGACATACAATATTAGCTTTTGGCGTTAATTTAGCATTTTTACTGAATCTAACGTGTGACCGTTGGCGATTTTTTTGGCGATAAATCCCTGAGACGTTGTTGTTGTGATTTATGGCATTTTACAAGCCGGCTGATAGTTTTTGTCAGCGATTTAAGCCGAGTGAGCGTCTCTTGTTTTTACAGTAGCGCCAGCTAGGGCCAAGAGAACGACTTAACTACTCACGCGTCACAACCATCTTTAAGAGGGAGGACTTCATTCATGCATTTCATTCGCTCATCCACAGATCGTAATTTAGACCTGAATCAGAGAATGATCACCTCTGAACCAGTGCACCCAGTGATATTACTCTCGACATGGAAGACTTTGTGACCACGACAGATTTATACGTGCACCAGCCACCACACACACGGAGAATCTTCGGCCGGCGGAATTCAAAATCACAACCGATGGGATGCGAGTCCAACGCCCTACCAACCAGGCTGTCCCGATCCCTTGTAATAGTATCCGAAAGTCGAATTTCTGTTTTAGACGCATTTTTCAAAACCGATTGAACATAAATTTCCCACAAATTGAACATAAAATTGCACTTGTAGATCAACAGATAATCAATCCCTCATTGAATTTGACATAACATTTGATAGGTGTCTACACTATAGACGCTAAATATGTCTGTGGCGATCCTGCTTCCATCAAAATGACTGTATTCGCGCGCAATCTGTACGCGCAAGCTGTGCGAATTAAAAAGATCAATTTCCGGACATTCCAAAAACAGCAATCACAACCCCATTTGGTCTTTTTGAATATGTTTATATGCCCTTTGGTTTAAGAAACGCGGGACAAACCTTTCAACGTTATATACATCAAGTTTTGTCAAATTTAGATTTCTGCATTCCTTATTTTGATGACATACTGATTGCATCAAATAATGTAGAACAGCACAAACAACATTTAAAAACAGTATTTGAACAATTATCTCAGCACGGATTGAAACTAAACCCTTCAAAATGCGTCCTTGGGAAGCAATCGGTAAAGTTTCTAGGTTGTCTAATTACATCTGAAGGCGTGAAACCTTTACCGGAAAAGTTCAAGCCATTTCTGATTTTCCCAAACCTCAAAATATATCTGAGCTAAAGCGTTTCTTGGCCATGCTCAATTTTTACCGTCGATTTTTGCCTCATGCCGCTCAGACTCAAGCTAGCCTACACGAACTTTTAAAAAACTCTAAAAAGAATGATAAGCGACTTGTTCCTTGGACTGACCTCACTACAGAAGCTTTCGAAAAATGCAAATCGGATATTGCAAATGCAGCTACTTTGAACTTCCATTCACCTAACCAGCAATTATCTATCATGGTTGATGCTTCAGACTCAGCCATCGGATCTGTCCTCCATACAACTACGTCTAATGGTCAACAACCTCTAGCATTTTATTCCCGAAAACTTACGCCCTCAGAACGTAAATACAGTACGTATGATAGGGAACTTTTGGCGATATATGCAACTATCAAACATTTTCGACACTTGTTGGAAGGTCAAAATTTCATAATATTTACAGATCATCGACCTCTTACTTTTGCTTTCACCAAAAAATCTGACTCTTCTTCTCCAAGACAACTAAGATACCTTGATTTCATTGCACAATTCAGCACCGACATCAGGCACGTATCGGGCTCAAAAAACGTTGTAGCTGATACCTTATCTCGTATTAATGAAATACAGTTACCAAAAATAGACTTTTCTGCCATGGCGGAAGCACAAGCATCTGATGAAGAACTTCAGACTATTTTGGCAAAGAATGAACTGTCACTTTGTTTAAAACCTCTCTCAACCGACCCCAATTCATCTAAACTTTACTGTGATGTCAAGCAAAACAAAATTAGACCTTACGTCCCAGAAATTTTCCGAAAGAAAGTTTTTCTATCTTTGCACAATATTTCCCACCCAGGTATCCGTGCTACTAAACATTTGATTTCAGAGAGATTCTTTTGGCCGTCCATGCAAAAGGACATTTCAAATTTCACCCGTTCATGTCTAGATTGCCAAAAATCTAAAATAGCTAGACACACCAATAGTCCTCTTAAATCTTTTCAATTACCTGCAGCCAGATTCGATCATGTTCATCTAGATCTCGTAGGACCTCTTCCACCTTCAAACAATTGCGGATACCTACTTACCTGCATAGATCGTTTCACACGATGGCCTGAGGCAATTCCCATTCCTGATATTTCTGCTGAAACTGTTGCGCGTGCATTCATAACTCATTGGATCTCACGCTTCGGTTTGCCTTCAATAATCACGACAGATCAAGGACGACAATTCCAAAGCAACTTGTTTTCTTTGCTCAGCAAACTCTTGGGTGTCCAAAAGATCCGAACGACCCCATACCACCCAAAAAGCAATGGAATAGTCGAGCGATTCCATCGATCTCTTAAACAAAGCCTCCGATGTCATGCATCTACGAAATGGACCGAATCAATTCCTTTGGTTTTGCTCGGACTCCGAACCGCATTAAAAGAAGATCTACAGTGCACATCGGCCGAACTAGTTTATGGCTCAACCCTTAAACTACCATCAGAATTTTTTGAATCCCCTTCAATTAACGTCGAGCCTCATGAGTTCCTAATAAATTTACGGACCTTGATGGATCAACTTAAACCTGTTGCTACTGCACCTCATGACACCAAGAAAGTATTCGTTCATCCAGCTCTGGACACTTGCTCACATGTGTTCGTGCGCCACGATGCTGTTAAAAAACCTTTACAAGCGCCATACGATGGACCATACCTCGTACTCAAACGAACTGATAAAATGTTCACAATTGAAAAGAACGGCAAACAGTCCACGATCAACATTGATCGCTTAAAGCCTGCGTTCTTCGAGAACTCTCACCAGTCCTCTGCACCAGCAATATCACCACCAGTTGCAGTTCCGACTTCACCAAAACCAGTACCTGAACTGTCTCCATCGAGTCCTGTGTCACCTACAAATTCTACTCCAGTACCTTATGTGACCAGATCTGGCCGACGAGTTCGCTTCAACACTCGTTACCTCTAACTTCAGTGCCTGCTGCACTACTAGAGGGGGGAGTACTGTGGCGATCCTGCTTCCATCAAAATGACTGTATTCGCGCGCAATCTGTACGCGCAAGCTGTGCGAATTAAAAAGATCAATTTCCGGTCTTTCAAAAAAAAATCTGTTGTCTGTCGATGTGTTAGCGTTAAAAATTAAAAGATGTTTATTTTTATATAAAAAAAAGTCGTCGCTCATTCTTTATGTGTGGATGTAACTTAACTATCCCAATTTGCAACCTTCTCCACTAAAACATCCCACATGTCTACCAAATTTTATCTATTTAGCTCTCTTCGTTTTGTAGCTTTCGTGTTAATTTGTATTCGAACAATTGGACAGACAGACTTCCTCTGAACGAATTTTGCTCAGAATTCGACACAAATCTACAAATTTGGTATAAAGACCGTATACCAAACTTCATCCGTATATCTTAAAGCGTTTTTTAGTTATCTCTGTCACAGAAAGATAGACGGACGGACTTTTTCCAAAAATGTGCCTTTCAAACTCACGATGATCTAAAATGTGGAATTTCGTCAAATTCGAATTATTTGAAGATAATTATACTTTTTCTGTACTATGTATAAGTCATCTTTATTCGCTCGCCTCGTCTGCTACTCAATACTGACTGATTTCAGTTCTGTCACTCGGCTTTTTATAGTTCCCATAATAGAGCAAAGAAAGTAAAAAATGCAATTTTGAATATTGTTAATTATAATTATTATAGTTTTAGAATAACTGCATACTATTTTATAATAATTTTAAATAGCATTTAATAATTAGTGCGCTTTGCATTTAGCAATTTATTTTATAACTTAAATACACAAGCATGGATATTATCAAAAGAATTTAAGGATTCACTGCGTGAAAGAAATTGTAGTTGCCAGTAAAACTATTTGTGAATATCTGTTGAGTAATTGCGATAGTCTTCCTTTAGATATTTAGCAAGTTACGAAGCCGAGAAAGAGATGATTTAATGTTAAAATTTAATAAATATAAAATTAAAACGAATTAGAATTGATAAAAAATAAAATAAATAATAATAAACCTCCTTGAACCTAAGGTTCCTGGCCCACATCTGTTGTGCTTGTCTCAGCTCTAAGAGTATGTTTTTATGCTTAAAACAATAAAATAATTTTTAATTAGAATTATAACTAAAAACTCTCGTTTTTTACTGTAGGAAGATAATAATTTATTTGATATTGTATAGAGAATAAGCACATTTTTTAAAAATATTAGAAGATAGTTATGAACTTTGCGGAAGTTTCTATTTTTGAAATGCCAAACATTCGATTTTTTTACATTGTTAATTCCAAATTGTTTTTTAAAAATTTCAATTTCATATAAAAAAAGAAACGATTTCAGCACAAATATAACAAAAACGATTGATATTTTAATATACAAAAATAGATCAACAATTTGTAAATACGTAAATGTGCAGTTTATCAAGACATAATTTCATGTGTGGGCCCCTATATTAAATAAAAATTGTTCAAAGGCACGATTCACTTCAGAAATCGTCATTTCATAACTGTTGTTTACCAATGCCATGCGTTTTAATGATACAAATATAAATATATTGTTTTTACTATACTACGAAACATACATTTCTCATTTGTCAAAATAAAAATCTGAGTCTTTGTGATATCCTTGTATAAGGTTCACAATTTTATAATACGTTTGGAAAGGGTTAACACTATTATTAGAAAATATGAGAGGAAGTTTAGGACAGACCTCTCCTGCTGATTTTATAGCAGGTTTTTCCATTTATTCACTCCCGCTGGTTTTATATCAAATTCTTTTATTTATTCACTCTTGCTGGTTTTACATAATATTCTTTTATTTATTCACTCTTACTGGTTTTATATCAAACTCTTTTATTTATTCACTCCCTCTGGTTTTATATCAAATTCTTTTATTTATTCATTCTTGCTGGTTTTACAGCAAATTCTTTTATTTATTCACTCCCGCTGGTTTTATATCAAATTCTTTTATTTATTCACTCTTGCTGATTTTACATCAAATTCTTTTATTTATTCACTCCCGCTGGTTTTATATCCAATTCTTTTATTTATTCACTCTTGCTGGTTTTACATCAAATTATTTTATTCATTCATTCTTGATGGTTTTACATCAAATTCTTCCATTCATGCAAGAAATGTTATATCGTTTATTGAAAATTCACGAGTAAAAATTTCTAACATAAATCCAAATCACGTTCTTTACTAATATTAAAGGTCAATTGTCTTTGTTTCCTGTCAGACATTAAAAAAACAAAACAAAGCAGAAAATAAATAAATAAAATTACTTATTTTATTGTTTCAGATCCTGCCCAACTCACCATCTATGCTATCAGCGTTCGAGATTCGACAACAGCTTCTTATCACAAATGCGCATCCTTCAATGGACGCTTCGGTAAGTTTTTTCTCAACTATTTTTTGATGTGCAAGTAACTCACAAGACCCTCAGTCTGTTTACTTTTAGATAAAAAAAAAATCGAAATAAAATAAAGAAATGTGGATACAATATCAATATCGATAAATTTATTTGTTCTTAAAAGCACCTAATCAGTTTTAGTTCATTTTCGAACGTAATACGTACATATCAGCTTTACATATATTGGATTTCAATTTCAGTTAAAAGCCTATATCAGAGATAAAATTTAAAAGGAAATAAATGAATAAAAAAAGATATTTTACGAAAACATGAAAACGATATTAACGTACTTTGATAGAATACTAAAGACACTATTTTTACAGTGGTATTTTTTCTAAATGTGGCATAATGTATTCAGTTCATACTATCACTTGGATAAACAGCACATGCGCCGCGCTAGTTATAGAATGCATTTCTGAGAAACACTTGCCAAAATTTTCTCGCTTACTCTAATAAACTTGCGCCAGAGAACACTTTATATGATATTGACCTTCACTAGTTACGAAATATGAACTTTTGACGTGAATTTAACATTTTTACTGAATCTATCGAGTGATTTTTGGCGAGTTATTTGGCGATTAATCCCTAGCATGCGGTTAATAGTATCCGAATGCTTTAGACACGTTTTTCCCAATTCAAACAAATATTTGATATAAAACTTGTCTTGTAATCACAAAATCACATATCTAATTTAATGTATTTAAATCATTACGTTTTTTAATTATCGCGTTTTTATATTTCCGAAAGTACGGACGGACAGACATTTAACCCATTGTTGGTTTTGTAACCAAACTTTGACAGATGTCTACACTATAGATGTTAAATCCGTGTTCCAAATCTTATCGATCTAGCTCTATTCGTTTGCGTAGCTATCGAGATGGCTTATAAACGAACAACCGGTCAGACACACTTCCTCTGAATGGATTCGGCTCAAAATTTGTTAGAAATGTGCAGATTTAGTGTAAGGATCGTATACCAAATTTTAACCGTCTACTCAAAACGTTTTTGTATTATCTTTTTCACAGACAGACAGACGGACATTTTCCAAAAGTGGGTTTTTCCTCCTCAGGCAGGTATAAATCGTGGTGATTTGTCGAAATCTCGATTCGATTTTTTTTTATGATTACTATACTTTCTTTATACTATGTATATAAGAAAGTAATAGGCTGTAGCGTCATAGCTTAGTATGAAAAAATGCGCCGTGTGATGATATGCTCTGTAACGTTTATTTCTTGGTTGAAACATTACACGAATAGGTGAAATCTTTAGGAATGGATGGTAAGTTTTCGCATTGGATAGTGGGAAAATTCCTCTTCGAAACCCAATATTATCAAATGATCCGCCGTACATGTGTCTTGATGATAAGATCTCGGTTTCGAAACTAGTGATTTCATGCTTCCAATATCGATGCCACTAGACGATCCACTTCCGCAGTATTATACATATATTATAAAATATTGCATGATATTAAGCAATATTCGAAGTATTGAATATTGTATAACATAATATCGTACAATATTGTTCAACATTCTGTGCATATTGCATGATATTAAGCAACATTCGAAGTATTGTATAATATTATTGAATATTGTATAACATAATATCGTTCAATATTGTTCAACATTCTGTGCATATTGCATGATATTAAGCAACATTCGAAGTATTGTATAATATTATTGAATATTGTATAACATAATATCGTTCAATATTGTTCAACATTCTGTGCATATTGCATGATATTAAGCAATATTCGAAGTATTGTATAATATTATTGAATATTGTATAACATAATATCGTACAATATTGTTCAACATTCTGTGCATATTGCATGATATTAAGCAATATTCGAAGTATTGTATAATATTATTGAATATTGTATAACATAATATCGTTCAATATTGTTCAACATTCTGTGCATATTGCATGATATTAAGCAATATTCGAAGTATTGTATAATATTATTGAATATTGTATAACATAATATCGTTCAATATTGTTCAACATTCTGTGCATATTGCATGATATTAAGCAATATTCGAAGTATTGTATAATATTATTGAATATTGTATAACATAATATCGTTCAATATTGTTCAACATTCTGTGCATATTGCATGATATTAAGCAATATTCGAAGTATTGTATAATATTATTGAATATTGTATAACATAATATCGTTCAATATTGTTCAACATTCTGTGCATATTGCATGATATTAAGCAATATTCGAAGTATTGTATAATATTATTGAATATTGTATAACATAATATCGTTCAATATTGTTCAACATTCTGTGCATATTGCATGATATTAAGCAATATTCGAAGTATTGTATAATATTATTGAATATTGTATAACATAATATCGTTCAATATTGTTCAACATTCTGTGCATATTGCATGATATTAAGCAATATTCGAAGTATTGTATAATATTATTGAATATTGTATAACATAATATCGTACAATATTGTTCAACATTCTGTGCTACTTGGATATCGTGGTGGACCTAGGAATGAAAAATGGAGTTCCTTCTTCTAATAACGAGTTTGCTAAATGATTCGTCATGTTTGTTGTTCTAGTGGCACTCTCATGTAGGAGAGTTTCTGTTTTTAATACTGTTTCCATGAAATGATGCACCGTGTTTAAAGGGACTGGCTGTAAAGTTTCAATAGGGATAATGACAATTCCTTCTTCTAATAACGATTCCATTAAATAATTCTCTGTGTGTGTTTGAGTTCCTATTGGTAAAGTTTCTTTTTCTTATTTGGAAAGTGGAATTGCTTCTAACACTGATTCTTCCAAATGATGCCCCATGTATAAAGGTCCTGGTGGTAAAGTTTCGGAGAAAGACAGTTTCTGTTTCTAATAACGATTCTACTAAATAACCCTAATGGTAAAGTTTCGGCAGATTCAAGCCAAAGATCTATATTTCGTAACTATGTTTCGCCAATACCATACAAGGCACTTATGGTCTTGCCCAAGATATACAATTTTATTCGGTGCGGGGGAGGATAAACCCTTTATGGGAGAGTATGTGAGAAAGTTTGGCGGAGATAAAATGCTCTTTTATTAATATACTCAAAATCAAACTAAAAAGACTTGTTGATTTTATTTTAAATATTCAAAACAGATTATTCTTGAATTATTAATTAAATTTAAGGCTAAGTGAAGCGATGTTTCATGAAAATATTATAATCGTGTGTCCATAAAATTTTAAAGATAAGAATAAATTTTAAAAAAATTACGAAACAAAGTATTACACGGATTTTAATAAACATCAATAGCTTCTGTGATTTAAGGAATAAGTTATGCCTCAAGCGATATATCTTCGTAAACACATTTATTTTTCGTAACGCTGAATCAGATATATCGCTTCTTGTGATCTCTTTAATTATAGTTTCCTATTTTTACTCATATTTGTCAAACTACAGTTATGTTTAGAATGAATCATTCAATCTGCTTGGCAGTCTACTCTTTTGAGAAAAACAGTAGTTCCCAGCAAGTACAGGTTGCGTATCTTTTTTCTTTTTTTTTAAGGTTTAGAAACGCGTAAGATTGCTATTTTAGTGTTGTGGTTGTTAATCAACTTGGCAGGAAAAACAAAGAGCATTCCTTGACTGCGTGCCAAAAAAAAAGTTATGTCGGCACTATTCACCAGTTTCATAATAGTGTCATTAGGTTAAAAACCCTTTATGCTGTTTTCGGTATCCAAGTGTTTTGGGTACAGATGTAATAGTATATTTCCAAATAATTATATTTACTATTTCTGCATTCTTATTCTGGTATTTTTTAAAAAAATTTAATGCGACGTAGATCAATTCAGAAGTTAAATCTCGAAGCAGTTACAGTAATCACTTTCTTGTATACATAGTATAGAGAAAAAATAGTAATCGTCAAAAAATTCAAACTCGATATTCTGATGAACCTCCGAGCTTTGGACCTTTTTTTTGGAAAATGTCCGTCTGTCTGTCTGCGATAAAGATAAATCAAAAACACTTTGTGCTAGACTATTGAAATTTGATATACAGGCCTAAAACCAGATTAATACATTTGAGCGAAATCCGTTCAGTAGAAATTTGTCTGTACGGCTATTCGAATAGAAGTTAGCATTAACGACAAAACGAAGATAGTTATACAAAATTCGGCATACACATTTATATTGTAGACACCTGTCAAATTTTGAGCCAAATATTGACCTATGTTGGCATCTACTTTCAGAAACATGTAAAAACGATAATTCAGAAAAACTACTGGTGCAGTTTTGTGTCGAATCCTTTTTTTCAATTGATTGAGAAAAACGTGTCTAAAGCACAAATTCGATTGTTGGATATTATGATATAAGCATGCCAGGGATGAATCGCCAAATAACTCGCCAAGGATGAGACGATATATTCAGTAAAAATGATGAATTCGAGCCAAAATTTAATATTTCGTAACTATTGCGCGCCAAAGCATTCTTTGGGATAATATTTATATTAGAGAGTATGCAAAAAAATTTTGGGATGATCTCTCCGCTGGTTAGTATTATACACAAGATGGTGATAAAATCTTTCCCTGTAATACAAACAAATCATTACAAAAGAACTATTGAATATTATGTTTTAAATTTTTCTAATGGAATAGCCATGTTCTCAGTTTTTTAAATCCAAAAGATAGCTAAATTATTGCTGCAATTATGATTTTACTTTGAATTGTTATCAAAATGATGTTAACTAACGATGAAGTTTAGTGCGTTCTTCTGCTCATTACTGTTTAGTGTCAATTTTGAGGTTACATAAAGGGCAAAGAATTTGCAACGACAGTTGAAGATTTTTATTCAATCAAAGTACCCACCACAAATTTTGTATCGAATGTGATAGCGAAAATGTTGGACAATATGTGGCGAGAATTGGAATACTACTTTGACATTCTTCGAACTGCCGAGGGTGCTTATATTGAATTTTTTTATTTAAATGGTTTTATTAAAAAAATTATAAGCGTCTTAATAATATATTTAAACAACCATTTGTTATCTTAGAATGGTGTTTTACAATAATTTTTTTATAAACAGCAGGGAATGATTTTGTAACCATACTGTATATCACAGTATGGTTACAAAATCTTATGGTAATCCATTGTTCATCATGGATTACCATAACATCTTCTGTTATGGTAATCCATGATGAACAATGGTATGTATGGTTACATCTGTTCAATCATGGTTCAAAATGGTTTTTTTTTTTTTTGAGATACGCATATAGTTTCAGTTACAAAAAGGCTCTGAGCCGATGTAAACAATTATATTTCATTCTGCTGGAATTGGTAAATGAATGCGTAGTTGAAAAAATTATGAATTCTAAATTTTTATATTTCGTTTTGTCTTATTAATGTAACAAGAGTACTTTACAATATTTAACTAACATTTAAAAAATATATATACATTCTTCTGCGATCGAAATTGACCAAGTTATGTTGCTTCAATTTTCACTGTCTTCGGCTAGTCAATGGATTTAGAGCAAACGCTTTTCATTCAGTGATGGATCTTCCTCGAAGCAGCCATTGAAATAGTCTAAAATTGTGATATTCAAAAATATCCTTATTTGACCAGTTTTAACAGAAAAAGATTGGAAAGGTTTTTTTTTCTTTGTTTTTTTTTTGTTTAAAATATAAATATTTTATTAAAAATCATTAAGAGGATTGTGGAACTAACTGCATACAAATCTTTTGCTCACCTAGATTGTTTTTTAGCAATATATTTTTTGACTCAAGTTGCATAAAATATAAATTTAGTACATCATTTCCAGCATTTTTTCAACTGAAAGCACAAGCCTATATTTAAAGGTTTTGAAATTAGTTATTGAGGTATGGACAGTGGACGATATTCATAAATAGGATCACCAAACTTAGACGGATGTTAGTAGGCGTCAAAAGGAACAAAAATTGCAAATCAGAATGAGAGTGTGATAATCGAGAAAAACGCGTGTAGGTTCTGAATCCAGAAAGTATTAACAACATATATAATGGACACATGTGAGCGATGGATAATCTACAAGCCATTATACAGTGAAGATCTCAACAGACATTTAATGTCAACATATGTGAATGAATTTTCGGTGATTATCTCTTGGACTGAACTTGCTGCCTGAGCGCCTTATTTTACTGTACGCTTTAAGCCGCGTTTCAACGACCAGTGATTCTTCAGACGGGGCACGCGTTCCCCCCTTGACCCTCTATTGCGGTTTTCTGGGGTGTTTTGATGTTTGTCCAGTTTACCGACAATTTGTAGGTAAAAGGGAAAAAACAGGGGAAAGCGCGCCTTATCTGAAGATGGACAGGTCGTAGGAACGCCGCTTTACTTTACTTTATTTTACTGTATTGGGACATGTGATTCATGCATAAACGATGCCCCTACACCTGTTTCTCTCGAGATGCATATTCATCTCGACGTTACATGCCCAAGGAGATGGGCTGGACGCTCGACTTACTGACTGGCCTCCATGCTCTCCGAATCTTAATCCTTATGATTCTTTCTTATGAAGTTCCCTTTAAATCACTTGTTTATGCGACGTTTTGGACAAATTGAATAATCTCGTTGCGCGGGCATTCATCTCTGCGGGAAACATCAAAAACATACTTGGCACCTTCGAGGCACCCCGAACTCGTTTTTATCACATTGTAGACTGTGCAGTGATGTCAGTGATTGCCATTTTCATCAATTCTTGTAATTATTTATTAAATGAATCCTTTTGTAATTATTGTCGTACTTTTTTTTTTTATCACTCCATCTTTTCGCCGAAATCTGTATGTGTTTTCCACCCTCTCGGTGCAGTTTGCGACACCACATTCCATTGCAATTTTTGTCCCTTTTGATTTTACTTACAACTGTCTGAGTTTCTTGGTTCAATATTACAACACTTGTAAAAGACATAAAAGCAAAATACAAAATTATTTGTGTAAATTTTTAACACATAATTACAATTTATAAAATACTTTGAACTATAAAATTTTGATTTTTTTTTAAAAATAATTTCATAACTTTGTCGGTGCTTTGTTTCGTTCCACCAAGAAAACAAATTTTGTATATAATGTTTTAGTAAGAAAGATAAAAAAAAAAAATTGCATTTGTTTTTCTTTCAGCCACAGCTACCCTCCAATTAGCCTGTGCAGGTGGAGAAGTGGAAGGCCGGTACATCCATGTCGAAGATAATCGTCACAGAATAGATTACTTCAGTCTGTGTGAGATACAAGTATTCGTCAACAGAGGTATTTCACCACAGTATCTTATCAGATATGCGTAGTTTGTTTTCAGAGAAAAAAAATATTTTTAATTTTCTATGATGTCCCATTTTATTTTGTGATATCCCAGAATTCATCCAATGTCTCTGCCCAATGAAAAGTGTCCAAAAATCCAATTGGCTCTATAAAGAATAACAGTCTTTTAATGAAAGAATAAAAAATAACTGTCTCAATAAAGAATGACAGTCTTTTAATGAAAGAATAAAGAATAACTGTCTCAATAAAGAATAACAGTCTTTTAATGAAAGAATAAAGAATAACTGTCTCAATAAAGAATGACAGTCTTTTAATGAAAGAATAAAGAATAACTCTCTCAATAAAGAATGAAAGTCTTTTAATGAAAGAATAAAGAATAACTGTCTCAATAAAGAATGACAGTCTTTTAATGAAAGAATAAAGAATAACTGTCTCAATAAAGAATAACAGTCTTTTAATGAAAGAATAAAGAATAACTGTCTCAATAAAGAATAACAGTCTTTTAATGAAAGAATAAAGAATAACTCTCTCAATAAAGAATGACAGTCTTTTAATGAAAGAATAAAGAATGACAGTCTTTTAATGAAAGAATAAAGAATAACTGTCTCAATAAAGAATAACAGTCTTTTAATGAAAGAATAAAGAATAACAGTCTTTTAATGAAAGAATAAAGAATAACAGTCTTTTAATGAAAGAATAAAGAATAACTGTCTCAATAAAGAATAACAGTCTTTTAATGAAAGAATAAAGAATAACAGTCTTTTAATGAAAGAATAAAGAATGACAGTCTTTTAATGAAAGAATAAAGAATAACTGTCTTTTAATGAAAGAATAAAGAATAACAGTCTTTTAATGAAAGAATAAAGAATAACAGTCTTTTAATGAAAGAATAAAGAATAACTGTCTCAATAAAGAATAACAGTCTTTTAATGAAAGAATAAAGAATAACAGTCTTTTAATGAAAGAATAAAGAATAACAGTCTTTTAATGAAAGAATAAAGAATAACTGTCTCAATAAAGAATGACAGTCTTTTAATGAAAGAATAAAGAATGACAGTCTTTTAATGAAAGAATAAAGAATAACTGTCTCAATAAAGAATAACAGTCTTTTAATGAAAGAATAAAGAATAACAGTCTTTTAATGAAAGAATAAAGAATAACAGTCTTTTAATGAAAGAATAAAGAATAACTGTCTCAATAAAGAATAACAGTCTTTTAATGAAAGAATAAAGAATAACAGTCTTTTAATGAAAGAATAAAGAATAACAGTCTTTTAATGAAAGAATAAAGAATAACAGTCTTTTAATGAAAGAATAAAGAATAACAGTCTTTTAATGAAAGAATAAAGAATAACTGTCTCAATAAAGAATAACAGTCTTTTAATGAAAGAATAAAGAATAACAGTCTTTTAATGAAAGAATAAAGAATGACAGTCTTTTAATGAAAGAATAAAGAATAACTGTCTCAATAAAGAATAACAGTCTTTTAATGAAAGAATAAAGAATAACAGTCTTTTAATGAAAGAATAAAGAATAACAGTCTTTTAATGAAAGAATAACTGTCTCAATAAAGAATAACAGTCATAAGAAACAAAACACTCATGAAGAATACACAAAATAGCATTTGAAGAAATCAAAAAACACAAACAGCAAATTGCTACCAACTTTACTGCATCTCAACTGCAAGGTTGTACCTTTTTATAAGTACAGCGATCGAATATCAAATGTTCTGGAACAAACATTAGAAATCGAGTAATGATAAAGCTATCACCAACATTCTTGAATACTCTGAGATTTATGTTTCTAAATTCGTCACCAAATGGCTCCAAATTTGTCGCAATGATCCGGGATATCACTGACCTAGCTTCCGTTAGAACTGTCTTAAAAAATCTTTTCTCCACCTAGAAACTAACAACGCAGGGGCATTAATATTACAAATTCATACCAATGGAAATTGGTGAAATCAGAAAAATGAACTGGTTGTTAGGGCTGATGTATGCCAGTTATTTTCAATATATTGATTTGGAAACAATAAGAATTTATTTTGAAATTTCTTATTTATATTATATGTTCTAGAAATAAAAATTGACTAGTTGATACGGTTTCGAAAGCGGAATTTTGTCATAGAATGGTCGCTGGTATTATGATAGTTTAATATGTTACACAGATTGTTCTTTTTTCTCTCTTTATGTTGTGACCTTCACTTTTTGCGTTTGCACAGAGGCATCTTTTTTGACAACTCTAATTTTAGGTTATAATTCCTCAAGAAGAGCAGTGAAAAAGATAAATTCGAATCAAGCTGTTGAATGTTTTGAGATTTCTTGTTTATTCTGACTGACCTTAAAAATTGTGAAATCATTACTGATCATCATTTGTCATGGTCCCACTAGGGAAAATTGAAAGTGATATGGACAGATGCTGACAGTGTGACAGTCTGATAAATTACATAGCCCTTTTTCTTCTTCTTCTTCTTTTTTTTTTTTTTTTTTTGAACTTGAGTTATAAATATCGCTTTTTGTATTGACGCAGTGATATTTTTCTTCTTCTCTCTGTCTGTTTTTTGCCAACACTGATTCTTCGGTGAAAATTTCTCTTGAAGAGGGTTAAAAAAGCGAAATTCGAACCTAGCCATGTACTTTGAAATATTTTACTAATCCTTTCGGCCTTAAAAGCGTGAAATCCTAAGCGACCACAAAAATTAAAATTGGGCTTGATATGTTACTAGCAATATGACTTATACGTACAAGTTTAACGAACTTTTTATTTTCTCATATACAAAGAGAATGTATTGTAACCGTCGAAAAATTTGAAAATGATGTTGTGTCGAATATCTGCGTTTCAAACCTCGGTGTCCGGAAAGCACATACTCTGCATTATTTCTGTCTGCGAAGACGATAAAAAAATGCTTTGAGCTAGGTAGATGAAATTTAGTATGGGGTTATTAAAATTAAATTGGTATATTTGTCAAATTTTCAATGAAATCCATTTCGAAGTCTATCTATCTGTCAGACTGTTCGAATTTGATACCTACAAAGTTCGAATTTATGATTGGGTATGATACCTACAAAATGCAAACAGTCAGATACATGAAATTTAGTACACTGGTTTATTATTTAAAATGTTGATTCTTATAAAATTTTAAATCAAATCTGTCACATTTTAAACAGTAATTTTTTTCGCATACATTTAAACACAATAACTTTAAAATGCAATGATTTAAATATATGAAATTTGATATGTGGTCTTGTGACTGCCACTGCATCTTTGAATACTTGTGTATTAACCGTCTAAAAATTGATAAATTGAAAGATCACTTGATAGATTCAGTAAAGATGTTAGATTCATGCCGAAGATCAATGTTTCCTCAATGTCAAACAAGGTATTGACAGCCTTACCTAGGGTCCACGATTTTATACAATAACTTTAAAATGCAATGATTTAAATAAATGAAATTTGGTGTGTGGCCTTCTTACTATCACTGCAGTTTCTGTATGAATTTTTGGTTTCATTCCGTTGGAAAATAAAGATCCGTTTCAATTCATTGGAAGAGAATAAAATTTTTATTAGAAAGTATACAAGAAAAATTCTAAGATTCGAACAATATTCTAACCAAAAAGCATTCCTCACACTTTTTAAACAAATTTTCACTAACTTCTGTGTCTCTTACAGGCAGCTATGAATGTGGAGAGGCCGAACGGCCTGCGCATGCGTATTCTGAGCGGACTGAAAGCGGAGCGGTGAAATACAGATGTGTGTATGGATATCGCTTGGAAGGTCCGTCTACCAGATTATGTCAACCAGATGGACAGTGGTCACATTCGCAGCCAATATGCAGAGGTGATTTTTCTTTTCATTAGGATTTCTTTTTATTATTTTTATTTTCAATAAGTGAGTGACAACAACCATCTTCAAACAACAAAATAAATCTTATTATTTATTCTCTGAACATTTAACAACCAATGTTCATCGCCTTTTCTGTGCGTTTAAATGCCATTTTACTCTATTTGCACCATCTTTTCATTATTTGTTTTTAAAATTTTCGCTTAGTTTTAAAATTAAGCGATAATTAATTAATTAAAATTTTATTAATTGTGTTTTATTATCATGTGAGAACATGATGTTGTTTTGGCTTGTTTTTGAAGCGATTTGAAGGCAACAAATTTATTGAAGCCTCAAAATGCGTAGGCAACAAATTGGCCATTTATCCTTTTTTTTTTTATTATTATTATTTTGGAGTCGGCTTTTACAGTATAGCTTTTGAAATATCTATCGTCTGCTAATGTAGTTTTATTTTGGAGTCGGCTTTCACTGTATAGCTTTTGAATTATCTATCGTCTGCTAATGTAGTTTTATTTTGATATCGGCTTCCACTGTATAGCTTTTGAATTATCTATCGTCTACTGTTGTAGTATTTCCCTTGAAAATCATAGTGTTATTGCCTAACTCGCGCAACGTTTTTTAAAAATAAATCAAACAGGTTAAAAGATTGTTTGTTTAATCGATAAATATTATTGGTTCAGGGATAATTTCAACTAATTAAAATAAGGTTATTAGAAAATAATGCAGAAGGTTGTCATATTTGGCGATTTATCACCATCTAAAGTTACAACTTGATTTCCAAATTATTCATTCTCTGAATTTTTACGAATTGTCTTAAATTAATTTAAGTCGTTAACCAGTTTAAACCGGTTTGAAACAATCACGAGACTATCAGATTACGCATGCGTCGATATTTAGAAAAACGATGGGTTTTTTTTTCATCTCCAAAACTTTATTTGCAAGCTAGAAAAAATGAAAATGAAAGTTTAAAAAAATTATATATGAATAGAGAGAGAGAGAGGGATAGAGATCGATAAAGAAGTCTCGTCAAACCGGTTTAAACTGGTTAATGACAAATTAATTAAGACATATAATGATTCAAAAACAATAATGTTCTCGCATGATAACTTGAAATTTGCGATCGTAGATTTTATTTAATTATTATTATTATTTTCAATAAGTGACCGACAACAATCATCTTCAAACAACAAAATAAATATTATTTATTCTCTGAACATTTGACTACCAATATACATCGCCTTTGCTGTGTGTTTAAACGCCATTTTACTCTATTTGCACCATCTTTTCATCATTTGTTTTAAAAATTTTTGATGTAACTTATTCTTTGTGTTTTATTTATGTTTTTGCTTTCTCGAACACAAAGTATGTAGAAATAAAGTATTGCAATCAATAAAAAAAAAAAAAAAAAAATCAAACTCGAAGATTCTGACAAATCTCTACATTTCAGACCCCTACCTTCCCGCACACACACTCCTGCCTTTTTAAGAGTTCGAAAAATGCATTATTGAAATAATGTCTGTCTACAATAACGCGAAGCTGAGAGGTGAAATTTCGTATATTGCCTTTACACCAAATTTGTAGATTTCTTTCAAATTTTGAAGAAAATTCATTCATAGGAAATATGTTTGTCGGCACGAATGTGTGTGTCTGAAGACAAATGACTTCAAAATATTGTGATCTTAATCAGTAAAATTTGGCACACAGTTTTAGAGTGTTTTAAACTGTAGACAGTTTAAACTATTAATTAGTATGAAATTTTGAAACAAATTATTATTGAATCTTATTAACCTCGGGTTTCAGGTCCAAGACCCGATTCCACCGAAAAACCGTCGTATAAGGGGGTCTGGTACACGTTAAATCCGTCAGGGCCAGACGTCCACCCGCTGATGTGGTGTGGAAGTTTGGAGAGAGGGGGCAGCTCAGGTGTCATCCTCGTCATCTGGCTGAGGTTCAAAAGTACGAAGCCCGTCCCCAAAATAGCCTTAGTGTTGCTTTGAAATGGCACGTTAATATAAATTAAACTAAATTAAACTCTAACATTAAATGACTGTCTGTAGTCTGTACATTCATGTAAATGCGATAGCTCAAAAATGTAACTACTTAAATAAATAAAATTTGATATTTGATCGTGTTATTAAAATTTTAATTTTGTATCGAATTTTGTTGTCAATTGATTGTCAAAATGGCTTAAATGACGATCTATCCTACGAGACATAAATTGCTTATTATCTCTGAAAATAAGAATTTGAGCACTTACCGCCTTCAAAATCCGTTTTTTTTTAATGTGAGATGAAGGGATGATATCATCTTTATTAGAGAGTCGAAAAAAGTTTCAAGAACATCACTCCATGGTTAAATTTATAAGCTAAAATCAAATTAAAACCTAATAATTCGATATAAAAATTATTCATAATCCACAATCACCATGTATTCCAAGCTAAATTAATTAGACAGCACATTTTCGAAACATACGGGGTCATCCAGTTATATAATAAAGAAAATAAAGTCAGTTAATGGTTTAAGGATCTTAATGACTAACTCAAGGGAATGAATGGGGTGGTATCAGTGATAAAGTGAAGTGGTTTTCAAGGCATTGTATTATTGCCCATTTTTTTTATCAAATTAAAAAATATCATGAAGTTTTTTCCCACAGTAACTCTTAAGAGAGAAACACAAGATACCTTTAATTTCCTCCTTTCAACACGGAATAATATTCTGCTTTGTGCAAAGTTTCTACAGTTTAAAATTTAATCAAAGAAATTCACTATTTTGTTTTTCAGTTTATAACATATTTATGTATGATTAGCCAATGACATGTATGAAAACTATGCATTTCAGAAATCATATGCCCAGCTGTTAATGAGATTCCTCACGGCCGTCTTCACTATGTGAACCGGAAGAGCGACCAGCTGACCCTGGGAACTATGGCTAATGTTTCTTGTGACTATGGCTACCAGGTGTCTGGAAGCCCCCTTTTATGCGACGAGGACGGGAAGTGGACCAAAGGCAACCTCTCGTGCCAACGTGAGTGATTTTCATATTTGACTGTAATTTCTCTAATAGAATAATTTATTTTTATATTTTCCCGCCTCTTTTGCGGCGAGAGTTCTGTGCATTTTAACAATCGGAAAGGATTCATTGGCAAAAAAAGTCATAAAAAGTGTTATGCTAACACAAATAAAGCATAAGTGTTAGTTATCTCTGCTGTTAATTATCTTTGCATTTGAATTAAAGTAACATAACTATAACATTGTCGAATGACACATTCAATCAGAGATACGGAGTTCAAATTAAACTTTACTAACTCGGGTAATAAAGCGCGTATTTTCAGTCTAGCTAATGGGAAATTTAAAATGCAAGTGTTTCCGATGTTGTATTAGCCATTCATCAAATTTAACAACATATAAAAAGCTCGAGGGAAAAAAATCCGTTAGGATACAAAGAGTTTCACAACAAAGAAAACTTATTAAGAAGTTTTATAGCCAGAAATCGCATGGAATGAGATCAGGTTAATGTAAAGGCGTTTGCGAAATGATGCCTGATTACTTAGGTCGTCTGAGGAAGTTTGTAAACACAAATGTCGAATAATTCGAATTACGTGGAAAGGTGCACCATTTTGCATGCACCTTATGATCTGAAATCAAAATACGTACCATAATATCACTGTCCAGTGACGAATGAAACTTTAATCCTTTTAGATGTCACCTTTAAAAAAAATAAAACTTTTCTTTTTTGGAACTTTTGCAGAGTTATCCATCCTTTCTAATATCTCGAATCAGTTCAATCTTTTTCAGAGAAGCATGAGATGTAAATTTAGATGTTTTGTTTGCATTTTTTCCACGTTTCGTACTGTACTGCATCATCTACTGGGAAAGTTTATTATTATTATATTTCATTTTGACCCTCTCTTCTCGAATTTTTGTATTATTTTTTTCATTTGATAGCAAGCACATTATCTGCAATACTTAGTTTCAGTTTTTCTTTAATTTGAACTAATAGAATACCCTCAACTATTCTTTCTGAGATGGTAAGGTATAATTCGAACAATCCTGTATATACGAAAAATTGTGCGTCATATTTTAGTTATTTTGTTAAATACATTACTTGATATATTTAACTTGATTAATTAGCTCCACTTAATACCTTATTTGTCAATTTCAGCAGTAATTACAACGTTATCCATAATCATAGGGTTAATAACGTTGAACTCTGATTTGACTAATAACTCATTAGTTATCTACTTACGATCCAGTAATATTAACTTATATGTTGAATATAATAATTTTATTGACTGTATATTTACATTTCAGCCATCGATTGCAGCATATTATACTTACATCTGAAATAACTAGTAATTCATTAGTTACCTATATGTAGTCAAATGGTAATTTGTATCGTTGAATATTGTCAATTTATTGACTGTATATGTCCATTTCAGTCATTGGCTGCGATATGTCATCAGCAATCGTGCGACTCATTAATGAGTGATGATGATGTCGTGTCCGCGTTACCACGGAAAGGGGTTGCAGTAACTTCTGAGGGTAAAGAACCCTGAGCACCCGAGGGCAGAAGTCTGACTTCTAGCTCATATGAAACTCACACATTCGCTTGCACAACCCCTTTTTACAGGGGAGCACATTCACACACCTCACAGATAGAACACAGATGAAGAACAACCATGCCTGAACCGGGATTCGAACCCGGGACGCCCAGATCACGGGGTAGACGCACTACCCCTATGCAAGGACGCCGGCACTCATTAATGAGTAAACTCTATTATTTAAACAAGATCGAATCATATTAAATAATATCACTGTCTGCTACATTTTATTTATGTATTTTTTCAACTCAATAAATGACTGCAGCAAGCCATCTGCAGTTATAGCCCTCATTATGGGTACTACTTCTGAAAAAACTAATAACTTATATCTTTGAATGTTATTTTATTTACTCTATGACCGTTTCAGCCATTGACTGCGGCATGCCATTAGTTCGACACGAATCCGAACAATACGTTCTACTAAATGGAACCAACTATGGAGCAGTAGCACTTCTTAGGTGCGGAGAAGGAGAGGCCACTTTAACTTGTAGGGAGGATGGAACATGGTCTGCCCCTGAGCTAGACTGCGCCCAAGAGAGTGAGTACACATTTTTTTCAAAAATATCACTGAATATACAGGGCGAAAAGATAAATATTTTTGGAATGGAACTTCTGAGAAGAGAGAAAGTATGCGAGTGTGGGGACATTCTGTTCCACTAGCATTTTAGTCAACACCATTAGTTACACTCGTTAAAATACGCATTTTTGCGAAAATATCAAACTTTTTAAATTTAATATCTTTAATGTTTAAGCAGGTTTTTTTTTTCTTTTATAAAAACGTGTGAATTTTGTTTCTAAATCTATTTTTCAGAAAATTGCACTGAATTTTATATTGCATTTACGTGCGTTTTAATACCATTTTGCATCTTTAAATGCGATTTTCTCAAATTCTGATTTTTGATAGAATTTTCTTACGAAAAACCTCATTAATTAAAATCTAACGTATATTTTTTTGTTCAAATTTTGTATAATAATTTCTTAATGTATTCTGTAGGTCCTGAACTAGAGAATTAATAATCTATTCGTTATAAATATTTTATAGTTGTTTTATCGCTTTACAATGTGAAACAAATTGAAAATTTCATGCTATTCATCAGTCGAATTCCAATATTACAGATGGAAATACAGCTTTTTTTAAAAAACAGGAACTAGAGAATATATTCTTTAAACTATCTGCAAAATTGTAAACAAATCATTTGCTAAACCTCTAAACTAAAAGATTTTTACTTTATACTTCTTTTTAACAAAAATAAAGAAATAAAAATAAATCTTTTGGCACTTCACTGGTATAATTCGGCTTCATAGATGCTTTCTTCAATTTTTTTTAATGCAAATATTCAAAAATATAACTATATCGAACGTTTTTGAAAAAAATTGTAGTTATCGACCCTTTAAAAGAGAATTAACTACCGCATCTGAGCTTGAGTTACATTAAGATTGTCATATTGATGATGATGATGATGATGTCGTGTCCGCGTTACCACGGAAAGGGGCTGCAGTAGCTTCTGAGGGTAAAGACCCCTGAGCACCCGAGGGCAGAAGTCTGACTTCTAGCTCATAGGAAGATGAAACTCACACACATTCGCTTGCACAACGCCTTTTTACAGGGGGGGGGGGCACATTCACACACCTCACAGATAAGAACACAGATGAAGAACAACCATGCTTGAACCGGAATTCGAACCCGGGACGCCCAGATCACGGGGAAGACGCGCTACCCTTATGCAAGGACGCCGGGAGATTGTTCTATTTTCTTGCCTTATACAATTTTCTTTCATTTCTCAATATGCTTCAAGAAGTTTGTTCTATTTCTTGCCTTATACAATTTTCTTTCATTTCTCAACATGCTTCAAGAAGTTTGTAAATAGAAACAAAATTGTGTTATTTCAAGTAAGGTGAACTCCAGAAAATGGGGAAAAGGTTAGAGTAGCAAAGTTACGAAATCGACATCACTATACTCAGACACATCATGCAGCATTTCAACGAATAAGCAAAAATGAACATCATTTGATATATGGTTTATGAATATCATTACATGAGATGATACGAAAGTTCATTTGTCAATAATTTGTATTCTTGCTAAATTTTAAGATTATTTTTAAAATTTCCAATACTCCATTCCATCTTATACAATTCAACTTAATTCAAAGCTAGCGGTGGACCACAAGAAAAATTGTATATATTCAGAAAATCGAATTAAAGAAAATTTGGGTGTAAAAGTAACTACAGCAAGAAACCAATGGGTATGGTCTTCTCAATTCTATTCTGGAGTAAGTTCTTCGTATACTCTTTAAATAAGTGTTTTGTCCTCCCGCTGGTGTGGTGCGGAAGTGTGGTGAGGGGGCGCCAGCTCAGGTGTTGTCCACGTCACCTGACCGCTGCTGAAAATTACGAGGTCTGTCCCAAAATAGTCCTAATGTTGCTTTAAAAATGGAGTAACTTCCTCGTATACTCTTTAAATAAGTGTTTTGTCCTCCCGCTGGTGTGGTGTGGAAGTGTGGTGAGGGGGCGCCAGCTCAGGTGTTGTCCACGTCACCTGACCGCTGCTGAAAATTACGAGGTCTGTCCCAAAATAGTCCTAATGTTGATTTAAAAATGGATTAACTTCCTCGTATACTCTTTAAATAAGTGGTCCTCCCGCTGGTGTGGTGCGAAAGTGTGGTGAGGGGGCGCCAGCTCAGGTGTTGTCCACGTCACCTGACCGCTGCTGAAAATTGCGAGGTCTGTCCCAAAATAGTCCTAATGTTGCTTTAAAAACGGGTCGTAAATATAATTGATGTTACCCCCTCCTTCCTGCATAAAATTATGCATCTTGGGCAAGATCTCAACGCTCATGAGCGTTTTGTGATTCGTAGTATAATGAAGAAAACTGCATGTTCAGTTTGGATGCCTTATTTACTATCCATCGAAACCAAAATTTGGCACAGAATTAAAATATGTGCCAAATTCATTTATCTAAATCACTGTGTTTTTGAATCAATGCGTTTACACGAATGAGAAAATTTAAACGGACAGACAGACGATTAATCCCTTAACAGATTTGATACGGTACTACACTTTAAATACTATACAACTAATGACATCGTTCAAATTTTGATAAAAATTACGAATTTGATGTAAGTACCACACACCAAATTTTAATTGTCTGCCTCAAAATACCTTTGAGTTACCGCATTCACTTATAGACAGACAGACAGACAGATATATAAAAGCTTTAAAGAAAGTGTTTTTCACACTCAAGAAAGGCTGCATCGTTAGAAATTCGTCAAAATTTCAGATTCAAATTTTTTGACAATTGAAAATCTTTTTTGTATACTTCGTAAATGGAAAGTGAAGAAAATGAACGAGGACAACAACTGATATGCCACCTCTCTCGCTTAACTTCCACACCACACTAACGAAATAACTGCCTTGCAGGTTATCTGCATAAGAATTTCAGCTGTACCAGTAGTAGTGATACTCTGTGGAAAATTAAAATTTGCATTTGATCGTTATCCATCTGATGAATTAAATTTTTAATTGACTTACATATGCAACAAGAATCATTTTCTAAGTAGAGGTTAGTAAATAAAATAATGGGTTAAAAGGTAAATTTAATTCATATAATCAGAATTTATTCTTAGTTCGACTCCTAATACTAACAAATCCCTTTTAATATATTCAGCATATTTTTCTTACAGTTGGACTATCTAGATTGGGTTTAGTTGAAGAGGATCAAGGAGATGTGCCTACAGGTAACAAAAACGCCATTTAAATTTTTTTTTTCCATCTGGAATTGAATTAAAATTTCATTCTATTATATGAATATAAGATTATCAACTATTTAATTCGGAAAGTGAATTTATTTTTTTAAACTGAGGTATGCATGTCATTTTAGTTTCATTCAGTTATTATTTTCAATAGCATTTCTAATTAGTGAATTTAGACAACTACGAAAATATATGCACTAATTCTAAGTCGATTCGATAGTATTTTCTTTTCGGACAAAATGTTACGGCAGATGTATTTATGACAATCAGGCTCAACATACTGAGCGAATGTTTTCGTGGCGCCATCTGGGTGTCATTCTTTAAACTATAATTCAATTTTAAGTACAAATACATTCCTTAGATTTACATTTTTTTAGTATAAAACAAATTATTTTTAATTTTTTTATTAAATAATTTTAAATGACACATCTTAAAATTTCAATATGCTTTGATGGATATTTTCTCATTGAAGCAATTAATAATTTTAATATATATTCATTTCTAGTCTTTAAAAATTTAATTATCCCCTTATTAAAAAAGTTCTAAATAGTATTATTAGTAAATGTCACTTTAGTTAAACTTTTTGCTCTGAAATTTGGGAGCTTAGTGCAATTTTAAGCAAATTTTCGAAACAACACTTTTGAGAACAAAATACATAAATTTATAGATAATACAAAAAAAAAAAAAAAAAAGTAAACACAAATTTTTAAATGTTAAATTTTCTTACTCACTCTCACTATGTTATCTAATGGTCATAACTTGACAATTATTCTTGAGGTTAAAAGAGAATTCTTTATTAATAATTATTTCTGTTTTATAGGTATAGTTATTGGGATGGCAGTAGTAGTTTTCATTTTACTTCTCACAGTAGTGCTTGTACTGCTACTGAAAAGGTAAAGTTATAAATTGTGAACTTGTTTATTGTAATGTAATCTGAAAAGCTGCAAATTTTTCATTTTTAATTTATATATGATAAATAATTAAATTAGACCTTTTATAGAAAATATCTAGATAAGCTTTAAATTTGAATCCAAAATGGATTTTTAATAAAATTTCAGTAAAATTTTTTTCTTATTCAGTGATGAAAAAGCTGCTATTATTCTGTTTAAAATAATGACTAAGTACGGATTAAAATTAAATGGATCATCAAACATCTTTTATTTTGATTCCATGTTGAATTTTTTCTTTTAAATTTAACAAAATATAAACAAAAACAGAAAATGTTATGGTTTTGTTTTAATGTCAACAAATCAGTTTTATAAATACCAGATTTTAATAAATAATTTCCAAATACCTTGGAATAAACTTCATGTTCTTAATACAATTCTGATGATGCATAAAATTTACTTTTCATAACGTCTATAATCTTGCTAATTTGTCTCCTTTATTAATAGGAAAAAAGTGCTACGACAAAACAGCACAGATTCACTGCCATCAAAAGAAACATCCTCCACCCTCACCCCAAACGCACCCCAGCCATACGACAACGATGCCTTCTATGCCACCATACCAGTGGATGCCATCGGCAACCCCACCGAGAACAAAAAGAACTTCATGTCCACCATTCTCTTCCCGAAGAAAAAGAAGCAATCGGACACCATCTCCAAGAAATCTGATGACACGAAAGATTCTGGCAACTCATCGGTCAGCACTGGTTGCATCTATGAGGAGATTGGAACCAGATCAGAAAGAAGGACACCTGAAGGTTGTGCTGCTGTGCCAGAAAATGGCGAGGCAGTATATGCACAAGTGAATTTGGAAGAAAAAAGACGGTCCAGACTGGTAAAGAACTTATGTGAGAAATTTGAGCCAGTGGATCCACCAGAATGGGAGAACACTTATAGGCCAGAAGAAGCATATGATGAGGTGGATCTCGAACCCATAAAGCTTCGGGAGCTTCCACCGATTCCTGATGAAAATGGAAGTGGTGTGACGTATGCTTCTTTGGCTCTGCCACTGGATCCTCCAACAATGAGCAGGACAAACGAGATTTATGAAGATTATTCAAATGCTGCCCCTACTACTGTTATGAAAGATAATGAATTGTACTTATCAAGTGGGACATTAAAAGTGTGATAGAAGATATTTTATGAAACTTTGAAAACTTGCCACTCATATTCTCACTAGATATTGTTGAAAGATGTATGCATCATTGATTCTGAAAATATATTAATTAAAATTAGCAAAAAAACAAGATTCATGATTTCAAAGATGCCACTTCTAATGATAAGAAAGGTTAATTGTATTAAATGAATGGGACACTAATAGTGTGAGAGGTGTTACGAGTTAAAATCAAGTGTTCTTCTAACCAGGTGAGAAATAAGTAGAAAAAGGACATATATTGGTATTAAATTTTGGTCAGTAGTAGATAGATATGACGCCTTACAAGTGTCTGGTCTGTGCATAACAAAAATCGAAAACTAAAGTTGTAAAAAATGCAAAAAGCCAGGAAATGTTGAGAAGAAAAAATATACTGACACTTTGCATATACTGAATGTGCACATGGATTATCTTTTGATAAAGAAGACATTACATTTTTATAAAGCATAAATTGTATAAAAATATTATTATGTCAGAGATCAAGATGTACAAAAGAAAGAATTTATTAATACATTTATGCAACTTTTGTTTTGAAAAAATGAACGATTTTTTATCGTTTGCACATTTTGATTAGCAGCTGCAGCCACTGTAAAATTATATTGCTAAAATCTGCAGTAGCAGTATCTGGACTAGTTGTAAAGAAACATGAAAAATTATTAGTGCCTTCTTTCTAGAAGTTGAGCCATTCCTTTTCATTTAGGGGAGAAAAGAAAAGGGAGAAAAAAAACCCTCAGGCTCCATTGAACAAAATAATCGTGACATTTGTCACTAGATTACAGTAAAGTGGCAGCTGTTAATAAATTTTGAAAATATAAAAAGTCACACACAATGAATTCAGTACTTTCTAACTCAAAACATCTGTCCAGCATATGCGCTGAATTGGAAAAAATTATTGCCATCATAGACTCTATTTCTTGAGCCATGAAATATGTTTATCTTTGAACAACCTTTTCTCATGGATGTATTATGGAAATGGATTGATATTGAATGTTCTGTTTTATAACATAATGTAGGTTCAAATCTGCATTTAATTGATTCATGTTTAACTGTTAATTTTTAATTTTAATAATGAAGAACATCTGTCCAGCATATGCGCTGAATTGGAAAAATTATTGCCACCATAGACTCTATTTCTTGAGCCATGAAATATGTTTATCTTTGAACAACCTTTTCTCATGGATGTATTATGGAAATGGATTGATATTGAATGTTCTGTTTTATAACATAATGTAGGTTCAAATCTGCATTTAATTGATTCATGTTTAACTGTTAATTTTTAAAATGATCATAGATTTGATGATAAATAATGAAGATCAAATGGCATTCCAGTCTCCAAATAAAAATGACATCCATCTGTTAGAAGCTTTGGTAACACTTCAGATTAATGTAGTTTCTTGCCTTGCACACAAAACTCCCCAAAAAACTGCCAGCTTTTAGGATTGCAATAAAAAATTGCCACAATTACATTTGGCGAGAAAATGCCTGAAAATAATTCAACTTTGGGATGTCTTAAGTCTAGCAAGAGCAAGGAAGATTCAATATATATCAGCTTCATATGCATACTTAATAAAACAAAAGAAAATCAATATTGAAGGAAAAATCGGGTAAATAGTTTATTGACAACATAGGCATAGTGAGGGTGAATTGTACCCCGGGCATAGCTTTTGTTTCTCCTGTAATATATATATATTTTTTTAAGTTATGTAAACATTCTAATGTTCTGCCATCATGATGGCCCAAACATTTGTTCTCTCTGGTTATAGAACAAATACAAATGCTGTTACAAAAAAAAAAAAAAAAGGTTCATTAAATTTTAAAGATAAGGAAATCCATATCTATAGTTAGTGATAATTCAAATTGACATTAAGTAAATATCTTGAAACAACTTTATCTTCCTTTTTCCACTGGCACAACATACCTGGATGGACCTTGGCCTTCCCGAGAATTTCCTTCCATGCAGACCCATTCTTGGCTAAAATGTTCCAATTTGTCCCTTTAATAATTTTCAATTCCTTTTCTAGGCAGTCAATCCATCTAAGTTTTGGTCTCCTTTTCCAAATACCAAATGGTTTAGCCAAAAAGATCTTTTTAATGGTTCAATTGTCATCCAATCTTATTAAGTTCCCTGCTCATTTAAACATGTGTTGCTATAAATTTAATAATATATGATTCTTTAAACGGTTTATAAATTTCTCACTAGCTCTTTCTTTCTCTAATAATTATCACATTTAATTCTAACAAATATGCCTTTGCTATATTTAAAAGGGGAATTTTAAAGAATATCTTTCTCAATCATTGCCCATGTTTTAGCAGTATATGTCAGAACAAGTCTAATCAAAGTTTTGTAAATGAGTAATTTAGTTTTTCAACTGATAAAACTAAGATTTTAAATATTTTTGTCGTAAAAAAAAAGTCTATTAACAGATGCAACTCTGTAGAGAGATAGAATGTCTTCCACTGATGTTTAGAGCTACATTATGATTGAATATATCAATAATTTTTTTATGTATTATAATGCAATATAATTAGTTCAATGTTACATCCCCCAGTAGTCGATTTGAGGACATATTGTACATAATAAAGCCTAGAAGTACTGGAGCAAGCACCTCGAGCTTTTAAGAGATTACCATAAATAAGCAGAATTTCAACTCGGGTGAATTTGATTAGCATAATGCACAAATTATATTTTTTTTTGTTAAGTATAAAAATGTACTTAAAGAGGATAATGTTGTAATTATGACCAATAAATAGCCAGATTTTTTTTCCAATTTTCATTTTGGAATGTCAACAGATAGATAAGATAAATCAAATAAAATCAGAAAGTAGTTAAGCACAAAATAATAATATCAAATGCAAGAATGGAAAAACATTCAAATGAATGTTTCACTATTACAAAATTTTTATCTCAGGTTGATTTATTCACTTGGTTGTATTAGGATAATCAGACTTACATAAACAGAAGTCCCACTTTTAATGAGGCAACAAATTTAAGGATTTTAAAGGAACTTTTTAAGAAAATTCAATGACATAAAATATTATATTTTGGGCATAATAATATAAGTGATAAATTTAAAATATTTTCAGATTAACATTTAATTACATCATTTTCTTTCCTGTCACTCACAGATGCTTACATGAAGAGCATCAAGGACACATGCTATTGCTCATCTTGCAATTAATAAGCCAATACTTTACAGTTCAAAGTGGAGTTTGGACAATGCAAACACTCTTACTGTAAATTACTCAATGGCTACAAATATATGCTAATTTCCCCATAACTACTTTTGAGCACTCACTTCAAAAATAAATTCACCCTTTCAAGATAAATTATAAAAAATTGGTTTTCCCTTTAGTCCTAAAAAATAATCTTGTCGATACTGCTTCATTTAGTGGAGAAGTGGTGGTCAGCTGCACATAAAGAAGTTCCAAAAAATAATGTCTGCACATTCATCTATTTTTCAAGAACCTAGAGAAAAACCAAGTGCCATTTAGCACTGCAGAATGCAGCAAAATAAAACTCAAGGAATTTTCAAAGATTGTGGAAGCCTTGCACAAGTGGCAAAATTCAAGGAGAATTAAAAAATATATATATAAACAAACTAGTGTTTTGTTCATATGAATTACTTACTGGTAAGTAGAAAACAATTAATTTTGGAATTTATTAAAATCCAGGAGACTTTTTCATTTGGAGGCAGAGTTTAAAATTGTGACTTCATTATTCAAAGCCAACAATATCAAAATTGACTGAGAGTCAGTTGATTACTCTATATTTTAAAATGGTAACTTCATGAAAATTTACTTACTATTTTAGTTTTCAAACTAATCCATGTAGCTTGTTGCTTACTGACCAAAAGTAATACTTCTTTTTGAAAATGGAATTTCGCAGTGAGACTCTTCCAATATACATTTACAGAGACAAAGTTTGATTCGGTGCTAAATAAATACGATTCTCAATGCTCCATTCAAACTAGCTGTTTTATAAATATTCCTTGACACTAGACAATTTCTTAAATCAATAAATGAAATACATCTCCGTTAAAACATACTAGCATAAGATCTGTTGTGCCACACAAGGACTACAATGTTATTTAATGCAATTGAATAAGTATTGCAAGACTCAAATTTATATGTTAAAAATTATAATAAATGAAATAACTTGTACTTTGTTCCCTAATAAATAAAACTACAATGGTATATTTTTAATAAAAAAAATACCTGCCCACACCGAGTTATAAAAATTTATATTTAAGTCTACCCCCCCTCAAATATTGACTGAAATGCTGAAAGTTGCAGCTCTTGAACAATTTTATTTGTTTGCAAATAATTGAGTAGAAAATTTTTTTCTAATAGAATACTTATATATATATATATACCATTATTTTTGTGAATATCTATCAAGATAAATGTGCTTTAGCTATATTCAATATTGCTGGATTTGAGTGCATCCCTAATTGAAAATGCTGTTTGACGAATTTAAACAACCCGAAGTATATCGATGTACTATTATGAGTGTATATATAAAATGACTGAATTTTGTACATAGGTTAAAAGGTGAGGATACAGTATTTTTTGTACAGTTTTGTTTTTGTAAAATTTTTCTACTTAAGATGTACTAGTCAGTTTATAAAATGAATAAATGGAAAAAGTTTTTTTTTATGAAACAGATGTTGTGTATTATTCACAAATTATGGAATACTGTCATGAATACAGAAAACACATCTCTACATGCCACGATTTTTTTTGGAAATTAAAAGGTTCATAACTGCTAACTCCAAACAATACCAACTTTTAAACAGCAAGTTGTATTTTAATGCAATCGAATTCACAGTTCATGATTCTACACAGAAACACTGGATACTAATTCCATGGATCAGAGTGTGTTGCGAAAAATTGCTGCAAAAATTAAGTATTTTTATATATGCATGCATACCCGCATATTTTCTCTAAGCACAAGATATTTTTTTGTTTTATAATAATAGTTTTAATTGAAAATTAAAAAAATATTATAAATATGTATTTGAACCACATCTATTATAAAACAAATGTCTTTTTGGTAAAAACATAGAAATAATTTAAAAAAAAAAATAACATTACCAAAATATTAATGCAACTTTTATAAGATTAAAAATAAAAATCTGAGATCTTTACTAGTCAATTTGAATGGATAAATCATTTTTTAAAATGTTGACATTAACAGAGAAACACAGCATGAACAAAAATTTTGCATTGTATATTCATACATACAATTAGTGTTAATTTCCTCATGCGCTAACTTACCATATTTAGCAAATTTTTTAGATAGAACATTTAATTTTTATCTTTATCAGGTTAAAAGATTGAAGCATTCTAGGATGAGTACCATCGCAAGATTGGCAAAACTGTCAGGAAATTGATGATAGAACAATGTCATGTTCTAATTCAGCTTTTTCAGATGAATTTTTTTTAACAGAAAATAATAGAAACATTTAGAAATGATCAGACAATAAAAAATTATCTTTCATTTCTTTCTTCTAAAGTTGAGCAAAGAGCTTTTCAGATGTTGAAAATTTAATAAAGGTCTACTTTTTAAGCTACATAAGCTATTTTAGATTTAAAGAAATTACAGAAAAACATGATTTAACATTTCCTAATTTTCGTAAATAATAGAAACATATTCATGAAGTTAAAAAGATGCAAAACTCTGTAGTTAGAAGCAAAATGAAAATAAAAAAATGACATTTGATACATTTTAAAAACATATTTTTAAAGCCAGCAAAACACAATATATCACATTGCATCAAAATTTAAAAATGCTCATCAAATGAAGAATCTTATTCAATAAATTGATTTAAAGTTTTTCAAATTAAAGAAAGCATTTTTTTTAAAATCGCATTACTCAATATGACACGACAGGATGATGAAGCAATGACATTGTTTTGAATTTTCTCGATTAAAATTCATCATTATAAATTATGTCCAAAACTAATATTTCAAAAATTACTAAATATCAGGAAAAATGTGTTTATTTAAACAAAATTGATACATTTTAAAAGCTACTTTCTTAACTTTTGAGACGGTGTAAAAATAATTGAGGTTATGAAAAAAAAATTTAAATTTATATTTTTTTAATTAAAATTTTGAAAAATACATTCTTAGTAGGCCTCTAATACAAAAGAAACAACTGCCTATTTCATTTCATGTTTTTAACTTCAAGTTGTCCTGTAAATCATGACAAACTTTTACTCGAACTTGTGTAGAGAGATTTCACTAGTTAAAAAAAAATTAGAATTACAAAAAGAGAAAAAACAAAAATCGTTAAAAAGTGTAGAATCTGAAACTTGGAGAATAAGAGTTCTAATTTTTTAAGTACTATATCTGGCATATTTTTTAAAATATATATATATATATAAACTATAATTTTAAGAGATTGGTTCCCTAAATAATAATTTTGAAATGGATAGAGACATTTAAAAAAAATAAATGCTGCAAAAGAAATCAGGATCATATGACTTCAAAGTTAAAGTTTCCTCATACTGGATTTTATACAATTGACTAACATAATTACACAGAGCAATGAATAATTATTTAATATAACACAGTAAAATCCTTAATAAGATTGCTCCTAAATGACATGTTAATGAGAACGATGATCCATTGTTTATTGTACTAAAGAGGTTTCACTGTAAATGTTTTTAAAGTAGCTTCTTGCATGTTTCATATATCTCTTTGGTGCATCAAGCTCATCTTGCTTTATTCCTATTTTGCATTGAGCGGACTAATTTGCACATTCTTCTTTAGCAACACATTAAAAGTTAAACATTTATCAGTCATAAGAAAACATTTTTCAAGTTGCAACAAGTATAACCTATCGTGTATTTCGTACTGCCTCTTCAGGACAATCATTTCAGTTTTCACTAAATAGCTAAATAAAATAGGTACATTGTTGAAGAATGAGTGGGGAAAAAATAAGCGTCATTAAACATTATCTTAATATGAGTTGGTATCCCTGGGTCCTTTCTCCAAATTCTTCCTTTTTATTGGCTATCTTTCTTAATACATGTGATAAACTCTTAAAACTATTCTTTCTATTTATTGTATTCATGCATGGAGAAACAAAAACAAAAAGAAAGTTTTCTGTGCACTTTAAGAAAATTAAGCACATTATAAAGAACCTTTTTCAAAATTAAGCACTTCTAGAAGTATTTAAAAATGGTTTTCTATTTTATAAGAAAAATGGTTTTCTCATTTTATAAGAACTTTTCATGAAGCTAGACACCCTGTGTATTCAGGCATTTTCCAAAAACACAGGTATAGAAATAAGTTCTGTTCCTAGAAGTCCAATGTTTTAAAAATCTATCTCAAGTATAAAAGATGGCCATAATTACATAAAAAAGGGGAATTCTTAAATAATATGATTATAAAAATATGAAAAACCAGTGACTTAACAATATTAATAATAAAGCAATTTTTACCATATTTGGTTAAAATGGTGGTTACAGTGGAATATATACTGAAAGAAAGATATGTAATCTACAAATACAATTGGCATATTTGCTAATATGAAAATTGCATTTTTATGTATTTTATATTTCAGTAGCATTCAAATTTTGCATTTGGTTTTAATTATAACGAAATAAATAATGAAAACTGAATATTGTTAAAAAGAAACAAACCAATAAAGAATAAATTTTTTAATTATAATGATAACTAAACAGAAAAATTCTGATTGTAGACATTTATTTTTCGTCTAAAAAACTTTTATGATCACATTTATGCATGAGATCCTCAACTCTATACAAATCTTGACCTTAAGAAATAGGTACAAAAAGAGTAGAGGAAGAAAAATATATTAATTATTTAACAAACTAAACAAAAATACACTTACATTTAAAAAAACTATTTAACACATTTCAGTGAATACGTTTGTCTACTCGGCCACATTATGATAAAAAATAACAGATTAAAAAACTCTAAACAACTATTCATTTTCTCCAAATCCAAATAGTGATTATTATTTAGAGTATGTTTCACTTCCTTAATTAATCAATAAGAAGTGTGTGGCTATTGTGGTTGCAGATGCTTAAGTGAAGAATTTATTATAACTAAAAATCAAATGTATATGCAAAAATGTTCCCCAATCCAATTTCAAAGGAATCAATCTGATTTTTTACTCTTGATAGCAAGATAAAACATTAACGTTTAGTCACCTTACTATTAAATTCAATTAAAATCTTTTACATTTTTTTTTCCTTTATAGAGGGATAGATGAATGTGTGCTTTGACTTCATGGATTCCGAGACTAAATGAATTGGTACCAATATAAATTATTTTAACACATGGATTTTTTATCTTTCAAATGACATTCTTGTTCATTTGATTCTTGAAAAAAAAAAAGTTTCACAACATTTTAGATTACTGTTTATATCTGCATAATAAAAGAAAACTGGAAAGAAAAGTGATAAATTACACAAAGTGTGATTATAAAAAAAAACTACCCTGATATATGAGACCATAACTAACATTGTCCACAGGATATTTTGGATAACTATCGTTCACAGGATATTTTGAAGTAAGCACTCGGAAAAACATAGTTAAGCTCTAATAGTTACAGAATTTCAAACGGCAACACCAACTTTATTTTTACTAAAATGTGTTTTCTCTATAGCAAAAAAAAAAAAAAAGCAGAATGGTACCACCAGCACTAGACAGACTAAGAAAAAAAGGAAATAACCAATAACAGCAGAGAAACAACAGAAAAAACATTTTATTGCATTTCACAAATTTTCTACTTCAACTACAATAACACTTTACATATGTAAGAATCAAAACACATGCCATACCAAAAAGAATCTGTAGAACTTTACATCTCTGTTAGGCATACCACAGTTATTTTCTTTTTTCATCGCAGCCTGTTTAGCATTGGTGACTTTCTTGCTACAGATACCGTTCCAATGCTCTTTATTGCTTTTTTCCATGGAAAACACATTTCAATTAAAAAAAAAAAAGTTGCTGTTGACATTTGAAAATTTTGAAACTGTTACAGTTGAACTACTCTTTTTCATATTATTATTGAGTGCATACCTCAAAATACCTTGAACCAAAATTTTATTCTGTTCCTGTGAATGGTATGATAGTTATGGTCTCATATAGTGGGACAGTTTTTTTTTTTTTTTTAAATAACCACCTTGTATGTATGAAAAGGAATAATATAATAATATATAAAATCACAATGTCTCATTTAAATGAAGACAAGGAAATGCAGAGATGAACATTTATAATACATTTTTATTATCCAATGCATGGTTGTGTGTGTTTACTATGCACATATTGCTGAAACAGAGAGATAGAGAGAGCACTAAGGGCTAGTCATTTTAAAAACTTGGAAAAGGGGGAAGATTAGAAAAAATAAAAGTCTCAGGAGCGCTCCAGGGCAGAGGAGAAGAAGGGTGTTGACATGGAGAGCCGTTTATTGTTGGAAGGCTTCAGAGGCTCTGTGCACTGATCGGCCTCAGGGAAACGCTCCAGGTACCTGGACAATTTGAGGTACTTCACCGTCACCAATTTACCTGAAAGAGTAATACCCAATATTGTCTATAATGGCTGAAATTTATGAGGGTGGAAGACACTCATGTGCATATATGGAAGACTTATGTAAAAATTTTGAATTTATAATCATGCACATATTTTTAAGGAAAATAATTTTTAAAAACAAATACAATAAATATATTTACTATTATTAAAATTATTAGAAATCACAATTACTTATAAAATTTATGTTTACAAACTCTGTTTTAAAAATACTTTTTTTCTGCAGCTGCATATAACCTTTTCAAAAAAAAAAAAAAAAAAAAAAAAAAAAAAACCATGAAAAATCGAGGGGGGGGGGGATTTAAAAAAATTACTAAATTCTAATCTAAGAAACCTATACACTTCAAAGCACACACTTATTTGATACTTAATATTAATAAGAGAGTAAATAAATATCTTCTGAAATTTACTTTTTTTTCAAAATATCTTATTTTATAATAAATAGTAGAATATTTTATAATAAATAGTGGAATAAATTTACTAAAAATGATTTTTAATACCATCAAGATTCAGGATCTAAGAAGTAAAGTAAATAAATAAAATAACAGATTAAAGAAAATAAAAATTTAAAAGAAAACCTGTTTCTTAACAAATTTTAATCTTATTTGTAGTTTGCAGAAATTTTCAATAAAACTTAAAGTAATTATGGAGAATCCACAGCAGTTGGTATAAATGCATTCACTAAAATTTATAGGCTAATACATTTTCAAATTTTTCCTACACATTGGAATTTTACTCCTTATTCATTCCTTTCCTGATTTTAACTGATTAATTAATTAATTATGAGTTAAACAAGACACAAATACTAAATTTTATTTAAGTAATTTACATTTGCTTTTTAACTAAGAAGATATAAATAAATTACCTACAAAGGTAGACTCTTATAGTTTATATTATTTTTATGTAAAGGAAAATATCTGATAGAAAGGAATTTGAGTCACCAGACTTCTAATATTTAGTTAAAAAAAATTATAGTATTTTTTCTACTGGGAATGAAAAAAATTTCACATACATAAAAAAAAGCGTTTTTTCAATTTATAATCTTTTAGGAGTAGACTTTCTTTAATAATTTCATTACATGTATATTTTCCCTTAGTTAACTTCTATTTGTCACATCTGTTAAATAGAGACAAAAAAAAAAAAAAAATGTCCAAAATTATTAGCAATGCTGATTTCTAATAGCATTATTTGAAAATTGTTTTTCAAGATAAATAAGTAACTTAAAAGTGTAAGGGTAAAGAAGGAGGGACAATTATAAAATTTTGAAATAAAAATTTTAAACCACCATTTAGCTTTTAAAATTAAAACACAATTTTTTAAAAGAGGCGTTTCTAATTCAATTTAAGCACAATTTTTAAAAAATACATCTAAAAAAAAATTTTTTTTAATGGCACCAATATTTAAGAATTTAGTATGATAAATGCAGGTAAGATAAGAATCCTAACAATCAATAAAGGAAAAGCATATGACAAAAACTAATTCAACAATACCATTGTTAATTATACACACAATAAATTTCAATAAATAATAGATAATTCTTATTATTAAAAAAAAATAGAAAAATGTAGACTTACCATCAAACCACCATCCATGGAGATCATTATATGCTTTTCCGGCTGCTTCTAAAGATTTACATAGCATAAAGACACACCCCTGTAAATTAAAAAAAAAAAAGTTATATTAAAAAACTATAAACATATACATTACATGCCATAAAAATTTTCAAACTATTTCGTTATGATTAAATGTTTGGAAATTTTTATAAGATTGCCACTCAAATCTGAGAAAAAAAAATCTAGTGTTTTCCATGTATGTATGCAAAGTAAAAAAGCTAACACATAACATAAAACAGTAACCATCTAACTCTCCGACCCGCCCGAAGGCACATGGATTTAAACCATAAAACTAAATGACCGGACCGCCGCAACAGCAACATTGGCGGGAACTGTGGTTGAATCCTAAGGGCTGTCACCGGCCACGGTACAACCCTCCCCAAAGGAAGAACGTCCTGTCATCAATGGGAGGAGCCAGATCCCCCACCTATTAGTGTACCCTCCAGGGTGGCGAGATCCAACCAACATGCTGGAAGCATCTCATCCTCATTTCGAGGTGCCTCCCCGGGGGTTAACATAAAACAGTAAAAAAGCACTTATTGCTGGTCATAGTAAAATGACACTGCCCCTTCCCACAGTTTTTGTCAGTGATGAAAGCAAAGGAAAGTAAGCAACAATTCAACATTACCTGAAATAATGGTCTCTTAAAAGAATATTTTCATTTATACAGAAGAAAAAAAATTCTTTTTATTTATTACTTAGATTATAGCAAAATAAAATTTATGTTAAGGTTAAAAAAGATATTGATACCCGTGTTCAAATTTAAAGTCACACAAAATTAATAAAATACGAGATAATGTTCTTGTTGCCATACAAACTGTAGTACAAAAATAAAAATAAATTTTTAAAAAGTTTCTTTTTCTAGTCCATATATCTGAGATCAGTTTCTGCAGATCTTTCAGTCATCAGTTTCATTTTTTTCGCTTTTTGCAAGCATATAATTTGCAAAACTTCTATGCGTTACTTGCCCCCCCCCCCCAACCTTTTCTGCTTTTTTAAAGCTTTATAATGCATATAGTAATAATTACATACAGTAATTTGACACACTAAAGCAGACTTTTTGAGATAATATCTGAGACAACACTATAAAAGTTTATGACATCATAACAAAGTTCTTAGACCAATAATAGGATCTTCTTTCAAATTTTCCTAGATAATTTGATTCCTTGTTGATACTAAGTCCACTTTTGTCAGTCAGCTATCATGTGACAATGTAAGAATTACTTTTATGACTTCTTTTGGACCCCCAAAACATTAGGACAGAAATAAACTAATAAATTTCTTTATTAATCAAGTTGTTCTTTGCATTCATTTAGTTACTTTTAGGAAAATTCCAAACTGGATCTGTGCATATTCTGAACATTCAGTGGAAATTTGTAGTTTTAGATAAAGAAGTTGAAACAAATGAAACATTCACTTTTCACATAATACTACTTTGTTCTTTAATAAAAGTGAATTCAAACAATTTTTTTTTTTTTAAACAGAATCAAAATTTTTTGGACATATATGCAATTTTTTTTTTAGTAGTATTCTTCTCAAATACAAAACACTGTAAAAAGATGTATTTTTACAGTTTGAAAGGTTCTACTAATATGCAAATAGCTTAAATTCATCATTTCAATTTATATATATACATTTTTCTCAGTCTTAGAAATTTGATAGATCTATGCTTAGATCTTTCTAAAGGTGTAAGTAAAAAAAGATAGAAGTTTCCCAAGTTTAACAACTGCAAATGATGTTTTGTTTTTAAGGCAATGGCAGTGCATTTTTTAATTATTGCAATGCTTACAGAGATCTGCATCTCTCTGGATTTTCCCTGCTTTTATTTTCACAGTGCCAAGCTAACCTTATTGTGATTTATAAGAAACGAAAAAAAAAAAAAAAGTTTTGAGTATATTTTGCGATTATTGATTTAATAAACTAACCTTCCCATTTAGTGATAATTGCATAAAACATTACAACAAAAAAGACATTTCTCATATAGTTGATATAAGAAAATAATGAAAACAGGAAACTTGGTAATAATATCTAAATAGTTCCAGAATTATTACACTTAAATATATATTTAATGTAATGAAATTTGTAAAGGAAGCAATTATTTATACAAACAGCAATATCTGTACCTTTTGCAAATCAATGAGCATCAAAACAGTATTCAAGATCTATCTTGCCATGTGTTTACCAAAAACTTGCTCTTTAATACAAAATACAGACAGTACTTGTATAAATATTATGAATTGATATAGTAAATAAGCATAAACACATTAAAATTATCCTTAAAAAGAAATAGCTAATATGCTTTCACGGAATTGGAAAACTCATTGCATATTCCAACTTAATAATATCCTTTTTTTTTAATGTTAACTTCTGGTACATTGCCCATGTTAATGGGCTACTTCTTCTATCCATTCAATGACAATAATTTTTAAAAACTTTCAGAGTAGAACTAAATAAAATAAAATCATACTGCTATCTCTGATGGATACTGCATGCTAATAATTCACAATTATAATGTTTTTGTGCTCATACTGTGTAACAAATATTATGAATACACTAGAATAGTAATGATCACCAAGTCAGATAAAAAAAAAAAAAAGATGTGCTGATTATACAAAGAAAAACAGAAACAAAAATCAACAAGACATTCTGTTTACAAAATTACAACTGGAAATAAATCATCCTTCATAAATAACTTGAGCAATTTCTGTATATTCCCCAGTTAAATATTTTTTTTTCCCTCAATTATTGTGCAATATTTTTTACTGAAATAGCATTTCTCATGGCTCCGTCTTTATTTTTTTTAAAAAATTGAATACTCAATTCCTTTAGATAAACAAATATACAATAATTGTTTCACAACAACAATTATTTAAATACATTTGTATCTATCAAAGATGACTTTTAAATATTTCTAAACATCATCATTATAATACCACATAAAGTCTGCACCCAATGTAAGAAATTATAACAGTATTGCAGTGTATCTTATTATAGTTAATTTTTAATTAAAATATTCATTATTGCTCTATTCGAAAGATATTTTGAACAACATCTTTACCTCATTATTGGTCGTAGTATCAAATGCTATGTGTACTATTCCATTATTTCCTTCACATTTTTCCAAAATTGCATCTCGTATGCTAACTTTCCAAGCATCACCATATTCTCTGTAACAGAATGCAACATTCACTTCTACTGCTCAATAAGCATTTAATTTCAATACATATTACTTAATAAAAAAGAAAATATCAGCAGGAAATTAGTGATTTCAATGAATGTATGAAATATTCTGAATATCAGCGATGCATTTTAAATAATATAAAATATTATACTCAAACAATGTATAATAATGTGTTTAGAAGCTTTATATATTACTGCTACCTATCATATGAATACAGATATGATTATTCAATAATAGAAATAATAATTAATAACAAACATAAGAAATAACTGAAATCTAATGACCACATTAAAAACACTATTAAGCTGAAAGTTTTTATTATTTTTCCATTTGAAAGATTTAGTGATAAATAAAATTGCAAAACATCCCATTTTCTTTTTTGCACAACTTAGACAATAAAATAAGAACTTATATAAAACTTTAACTTAAATTAGTTTAAGATATGTCCACATTGTTTTAAAAATATTTCTAATACAATTACTATATGATATGTTAAAGGTTAGGTAGCAATTATACAAAGATTTGTAAAACTGGTTGCAAGCAAAGTAGCTGCATTCGATTAGATACAACTATTATGAAAGGAAAATAATGAATTTTGATCTAGGATAAACGAATTCGTATCCTTCATCATTAAACTGAATGAATTTTAAAAACCCCTATAGCAGCATATAAAAAGAAATAAATGTTAATTATTGTTAATATAGTGTACACAACAAGCAAACAACTTCATTACTTAACATTATATGACATAAGTTTATTATTTCTGTGGTTTACTTACACTTCAGGCTCAAACATATTTCTGATTTTCAAACAGGGTGTAGGCGTGTAGGCATTCTTGCCTTTACCTAAACTACAAAAGGCTGGAAAAAATATTTTGAAAATGCTCAATTATTTAAAGCAACATAAACATTGAAGGAATTAATTTTTTCAAAAAAGAAAAATTATTTACCTTGTCCTTGCCATACTTTTCCTTGTTTTGTACCTTCATTCTAATATTAAAAATCATACATAAATATGTTAATATTGCAAGATAAAGACAATTCGGTTTAATTTTAAAATGGAATGCAATTTTTTAATACCAAAGGGACTGACGTACAGAGAAAATCCATAAAAAAAGTTATTATTATAGCAGTCAAAGTTATCCCACACATTAAACTAATAGCAATTACTTAAAATTAAGTTATTACTGATATAATTTTATTAATTCTTATACTTTATGTCAGTACATGACACTGAGCTTGAAGTATAGGGAAATTACAAAATAATCATTGGATTTTAGGTTAACATTACAATTATGGGAAAAAAAAAGCAATACCACATAAAAAGCAGAAGCATTTCTATTTTCTTTTAAAATAGTTAAAAAATTTCTACATGTTACCCTTTTATTATGCAACATACATCTCTATGATAGTCTAATTCTCTAAAGAGATGTTTAAGCATGTGAAGTCTATGTTTATAGAAGTACTGTTAATATGGTTCATTCTGTGTAGCTTGAAATGATGACCCCCAATACAGTATCTTTATTTTTTAAAAAAAATTTTCTTGTGTTATATTAAAGAAAATCAAAAATTGTATGATATAGTGACTTTAGGAGGTACCTGAAACCAACTAAGTTATAAGCAAGCAACAAATAGGCCAATCAACTGATGACAAGTCTCTTCTTTCATTTTACTGTTTTATATCAGAATGCTTTTGCCCTACATGGATTATGTGAAAATAAAAATTTAATATTTTTTTTATCCCAATCAACAGTGAAAATTGTAATTCATATTTTAAAATCCTATAACTATTTTGTAACTACACCATATAATGAAGCTTTATACAATATCTTAAAGGCAATTGCAACTTTGTTAATACATATTTTCAGACAATTTAATAGGAGAAAAATATCATTTGAAAAAAAAAAATATATGAAAAAATAATGAGGTTAGATAACATCATTTTAGAAATACACATCTCTTTCAGATTTCTCAAAAACATCAGTAACAATAATAAATGCTGAATTATAACTTGCATCCTACCAGGGTGTATTCGAGACTTACCACACTGTCTTGTGAAATGATAATAAAAAGAATCAGCATATTAAAAATTGCTCATATCAGCTAATTAATCTTTGCTAAATTCTAGCATGAAAAAAAAAAAATAGCAGTACAATGTGAAGCTTATGATACCATAATTAATTTTTATTGACAAACATAAACAAAACCTGCCTTAGTTGATAAACACCAAAACATAAGTTGAAATTTTGTATTGTGGGAAATGTTTTTAAACCCTGCCCAGTAATATAGTGGGTGCCAGGGAACTTTATATACTGAAAAAAGTTAATAGAACTCAAATACTTTACCAAAAATAGTTGTATCATTCAAACAAATACTTTTTCTACTACTGCACATAAAAACTTTACTGATGAATATCCATTCAATAAAGGGAAAAAATATATAAAAATGATGGCTTTTTAAAAGTTAATTAAAAAAATTGAAATCAAAAGAGTACTTGCCTCAGTTGTTGTGCTTGGGTTCCACCTCCAAACTTTGAAATCCTCTCCGTTGATTTTCTGATACTCAACTGACACACGAGATTCATTTTCTTCAATAAATGAGACAACACGATCCCACAGCCACAATTTGGCCTTCCTGCAACAACAAAGAATAGATACACTTGAATTGAAGCTTTCAATACATTTAAAAAAAAGGAGAAACTATGAAACTTAACTATGAAATAGTTTAGAATCAAGAAGAATAAAAATATGCAAGTGAAAACTATTATTTGGAAATAACAAAAATTTAGAATAGCAAGATATACATAGATCTTTAATATATATATATATGTGTAACAGAGTTTGAAGAGATAGGCATGGAATTCTTTATTGATTTTTGTTCTTCATAATTTTACAAAAATAGTCAAATTTTTATCTATTGTCAAAATTTCTTTGATAAAACCATGATGAGAGCAGCAGAGAGTATAAACAAAAAGAAACCAGGAAAAAGATAGCATGAGAAATTATTTGAACTTATACAGTTTCAGAAAGGAATTTGCCAAATTGGTTTGGCAGGAAAATAAGTTCTTCAACCCAGAACTAAAAGCTACTGTAAACCCGGAGTTTGAGATTATTTTTAGACCATAGGTTAGTCAGAAATTATTTTACACACACACAAATCCTTTATACACCTTAATGAAAGATATCAAACAATCAATTCATCAATTAAATAAACAAAATACTACATTAGAGTTATTTCAATATACTTCAATACAAAAATATACTTCAGAAAAAATCCATAACAAATTATGAATATCACTATTAACAATAAATTCTACTCAACAGTTTAAAAATTTCCTTTTTTTACGCATGCTTGCATATTTAAATGTCGAGATACAGATATTATACTTTTAGAAAAAAATTTCAAAAGAATATCTTCAGCAGATATACTGAATTTACATAATATTTTTATATAACTGCTTTATAGAAAGATACTTTGAAGTATCTCAAACTATATGATATTTGTACAATATGCTCAAGAATATCACAATGTAACAGTTTAGAAAGAGAAATAATAATAAATAAAAATAATATTCCTAATCAAAACTATTTCAATTGTTGGTATATGTATACAGTTTCCACATTCCTTGAGAGAAAACTATACTTATATTTTAAAACTATATATTTTTATAAAACTATATATATATATATATTTAGGTTTCTAAAAATATTTATTATGATTTATATTTTGATTCAAAATATATGTTTATGAATTTGAAGTTCAATTATAAAGACAGTATTCACAAAATTTAATGCTACATACATAAATGAAACATGATAAATCTGCCTCGGTCTATTTACCTATCCTTAGGTGGTATCAAAGCATCTCTGACGTTTACAACTGCTTTGCATGAGCCAGAAAGAGAATCGATTTGAGAAGAATCCCCAGAATCTCGTAAAATATCTGAAAAGAAAATGCACAAATGAAGTAAAATATCTGATTTAAATGAATCTAAATGGTTACAAAAAGAAATGTTGCTATATAAATATATCTAATTTCTAAATATAAATACTGCCTTAAACAGCACATAAATAGTGCATTTCATTTCAATAATATAATGTAAATACGTACACCATAGACAATTGTGATTAGTTTGACCTGCTATAAGGCAACAGACTGTCTTATTTCACTTTTAAAACTGGAATTCAACATTGTCATTAAAAATAGTCAAATTTTGACCAATCTTAATTGTTATTTGAATTTAATAGCATAATGACTATTTTGATTTAGCATTTGTTAAATCTGGAATGAATTAGAAAATTTTACAAACTTTATATGCACAGATCTGAATTGAACATTGTGAAAGGATTAAAAAGAAATAAAAATAATGCTGGAATTTTTAATTTGTATTAAGTAGTTATAGTGTTTGGATGCTTTCATAAAAGCATAAAATAATTTGTGATGCATTATATAAACTGTTTTTTTTCCAACTCCAAACTTAACAAACTACAAATAGGTTTGTATATTGTACATGAACAAACAGTTCATCTTGCATTTTTACTTAATCATTTCCAATATTTTTTAACAAAACATAAGATGAAATTCAGGCTAGCCAATAATTTTAGAAATATAAATTAATCTGAAAGAATTTAACAGCAGTTAAAAAAATATTTTGGAGAAACATTAAAATAGAAGATGTAAATATAATCTATTTTGATAATTTCAATATATTAAATTCAATTCAATACAATCAATATATTAAAAAATTACCAAAACAGTTATTAAATATCTTTATTCATAAATATTATTCTGGATGAAATAGAAGTTTTCAAATGCAATATTGTATAAATTAATATATAAAAAGCAAAATTACCATTTAAGGCAACTAATGAGGTTTATGAAATACATAAATAAATGATAAACTTAAAGCAACATCACAGTTTGAAATGATAACAGATATAAAAAATACACTGTAACATTGTTTATTAAAAATTGGAAACTTTTAACTGAAACTGAGCTAACTGATGTCAGAGGCAAAATTTTAACTATAAAAGCCAGTATTTTAAAAATTTATACTGAATTTTTTATGCCTATTGTAAAATAAAAATAAGAATCTTCTTTGGAATTAAGATTGAAAGAAGAAATAAACTATTCATTCCAAATTGGATAGCTTTAATTGGAATGAGAAACTACAAAGCATTAAATGCATATAATAATAATAAAATTATTTGAGATATGTATTGTTGAATTATATAATAGTTTTAGCAAATTTTTAAGCAATTTTAAATATATTTTCTTCAAAAATAAAAAATCATTTTCTTGACTTAAAAAAAAAAATTATTTTCCATATAGTTAGTTGCTTATCACCCTTGAATTAAACACCAATTCAAACCAAGTCCAAGAGATCGAATCACATGATAAGATTGCAAACAGACTCCCCCTCATTCACCTGCTACCTCACAGAGGTGTTAATACAGTCACTGATATGAGGGGGAGATTTTCCATATAGTAAATGAGATTTTCAATTATGATAATATCATTAAAAATGAAATATTCTATATAAACAAGTTAATTTACACAGAAAATTTTATTAAAATATTGTATATGAAAAATCAAGGTCAAGAATTGCAAAATTCTTATTGGATACCTGAATATTTAAAGGTAGTTCAACAAGAAATGCCAATTACAATAAAGGGGGGGGGAAGGTATTTCCTAATAAATAATGTAATAGAATGAATTTAATAATAAAAAAGTTTAAGAATTGTTTCAACACATAAATTAAAAAATATATAAATTCAAAATCAAGAATTCAAATAAAAATCACAAACAGAAATTTTTCAATAAAAATTTATTAATGAGTCAGTAAAAGAAACTTACCAATAACTCTTTCGACCATTTCATAAAATAATTTTTCTTGTGCTTCTCTCCTCTTTTTCCAGTACTTTACAAAAAGAAACATTAGAAACAAAAGAAGGCCAACTAGAAAATAAGAGCTTTATTTAAAATGAGGCAATTAATTCAAAAACAGTAATGAAATTATCAAGAAGCTCCTAATCATTTCAAGATTAGCTACTTAAAGCACAATATATTTGAGCCTTCATTACCCAATAAAATTACAATAGTAATTATTTTAGATAATCCTAAACTTGGTTAATTCAGTCTAAATTTTAGTTCACTACTTCATTTCTTTTGACACAGTTTTATAAATTACTTTCTTTGAAATTATAAAATTAAGTTCACCAGTATTAACAATTAAAAAATTGGCTAAATAGAATTAATTAGCTAGCAAACAAATTTCTTACACATAAATGTTTTTTGGTGGTGGTGGGAACATCCATTAGTTTTGACATAAGTATTCAAGAATGTTATTAATATATACTGTTTCTTTTAAATGACCACTTAAAGCATTATAAAATATTACATATAAATATATATATTTACCCCCTGCTCAAAAATAATAAACTTTTCGATATGTTTGTTCTGAGCTAATGCCAGCCCCATCTAGTAAGGTTTTTGTCTAATGTGTTGCAAGAGGTGCAGTCTGTACATGGGAATACTTCCATTGTGTGTTTGTGGAACAGAGATATGCAGTCTCTTAAACCTTGAGTTCCAAAATAAAGCTACAATCCAGGAGACTTTGTGCTTAGTGTATGTGTGATGAGTAAAATTCAGCTATTGACCCAATAGGAGTATAAGTAATGTTTGCAATGGCATCTTTCCAAGAAAATGTAAATTTCTTACATCATTATTGAAATGTTCATAAATCAAATTAAGAATTTTTAAGTTTAAAATTCAAAGAAAAATGTAATAACTAAATTTCAGATATATTGAATTTATATTTTTCATGATAAATTGCCTTACTTGCCAACATAATAAGGATCTTGGTGACAGTACTAGCAATAGAAAGACGGATGCGACACCAAAGAGACTTTGCTGCTTGTGTAGCCTCCAAGGCACTGATATAATCTATCTGAGAATGACGAGCCAAGGCTGAAATCTCCTCAGACAAAGAGAGGCATCTATGAAAGAACAATTTAAAATATAAAACAGCACAAAGTAGATTATATTTACTTCACAGAATGAATCAAGAATTATATGTTTGCTGCACTGCATCACCAATATGTAAATTTTTAATTTTACCAATAAAGAACTTTTATTTAAAAATTTGTCATCTAAACAACAATATTCATATCAATAAAAATTTGATTTTGTTTAACATGCAAAGAAGTAATTTTTTTCATCACACATACTGTTCATGTTAAGTTTTTAAAAAAATGTGGTATGGTAAAATATCAATAAGCAAAAAATGAGCTACGAATATGTTTCAGATCTGTAAAAACTAATAATTATTTAGCTTAAATAATATAAGTAAATAAATTTTTAAATTTATGTATGAATCAATTATAATAGAAAACATAAGAGAGAGAGGAACAAAAGAAATAGTTACAAAAAAGAAGGAGTTAAACTGTAACTCCAATGTGAAATTTTAGAAAAGAAGTGCTGTACAAAAAGTAATAAGCAAAAAATATGAAAAAAAAAAATTATAATAACAGCAGAGCCCACTTACTTTACTCCCCATTTTGGATTATTCTTAAATAAAGAAAGAGAATGATTAAAAACAGTGTCAAAGTCTTCCATCTGAAATGGAAATTAACATCAAAATTAATGAAAGAAGTTCATTTCAAATCATATTTTAAATAAGTTAAATTATTTTACATTCAAGATAAAACAATATTTCACAAGTCCAAAATAAAAGAAAATTCTGCAAATTGTACTATGCATGACCCTCATATATTTTTTTATTACAAATTATTTCTTTTAAAAAAAGAAATACTTCATTTCAAATTTATAAATTAAAAATTATATATTTTGAAAACATTTATTAAAAAAAAATTGATATTTATATACATTTGAGTGAAACTTGTAGAAGAATTTTATCAATGCAACCAATATTGAAGATGGTAGTTTGCTTTAGATTTGCATGCTTACTTGTTCAACAATTTTTATTTCAGATATATTTATATCTATAGTATATTAGTATCTACATTATTTTGTATCTTGAGTCTTATTGCACTCTAGTTCAGATCAAATAAAATACAAGGAATTAATTGGACCAAAAACATTAAAAAGAATGTTCTTTCTTTCCGTCTGCCTATAAATATAAATTTAAAATTAGAGAACTTTTTTTTTTTTTTTTTACCTGACTCCTTAACACCAAGATAGATTAGTTTGGAACCATCACTTAAAAGAAATAATAGATAATACTTTCTCCATCTATTTATCTATTTGCATGGAGTATTACATATAGAAGCTTGATCCAGTTTTATTCTGCAGTCAATCATTGTATAAAAAAACTAGACATACCATTTTAAAGGTAAATGTATACTAAAAAATGCAGATCTAATTGTTCATAAGAAATTGTCTATTTATTTAAAATGGTACAAACTGACATATTCTATGGTAACAGCCTTTTTTGAAGTCAAGAATAGAAAAATTTCCTCATGAAAAAATTTCCTAGAATAGAACTTTTGGTTAATATAATGATATTTGACATTTTCTGTTAAGGGTCCATTTCCATATTTAGATGTGCAAGATTTAGATATTCTCTAGATGATGGTAAACAGTAATTTTGTAACACTTTAAAAGCATCATTAATATTATAATTTAAATTGTCACTTGATATTTGAAAAAATATCTGCAATGAAAATTTTTGGTAGAATTTATCCCTTTGATGGAAAAAAACAATGACAGTTTCATCTAAGGAGTACTTCAGTATGAATCATCATTATGCTTAAAGCACCTAAATGGGGAATTTATTTTTTGTTTGAGTGAAATAAATAAAATTAAATATATCTTATTATCTTAAAGGAATATTAATTTTAATGCTGAATTTAATATCTTACTCATTAAGAGAAAAATTAATGTTTTAAATTTTTTTTCTGTATTTTAATCTTGCACTTATTTATCATTATATAATATTCCTAGTATCATTGCTTAAAATTTATAAATAAATATGAAATGATACACCATTTTATTTTATGAGTATATATAAAAAAAGGTAATTTTTATATGGACTATTAAATATACATCAGTTTTCTTCCATGTTGTACTGGCAAATTAGTGCTCGTAACCGACGCTTGTTAATTGTGAAAGATTTCATTATATGAAGAAACATATGTTGGATATTTACATACTACAAACATGGAACGCCAACTGCAGAACATCACATAAAATGCATGCTATCTACAACAAATATCAAATACAGAAAACTGGCTCTTTTCTACTTATAAAATATGGAGTTCGTTTTGCATTAATTATAAACCAAAATAATTTGGTTAATATGTTTGTAAAATTAAACAGTTAATATTTACAGAGTATTAATTGAGAAAATTACATTTTTATTAACTTCTTATATTACGTAAGTGATATCTTATATGACAATGAGTAAAGATTCTAGCTGGTTAGAAGAAAGACGCTTCTTTAGATTTACAACTAACATTTAATAATATAATGGCACTGAAAAATATTTTTAAACAACTTTTATTTCATATTTTTGACAATTGCTGAAATTTTTTTTATATATATTCTTGCATTACAAGACAAAAATAATGTTTGATACATGAAATGTATGATTAAGAGAAATAGGAATGCCAAATAAAAATTTGTTGACAATTTGAAATTTGCAAATACACCCCTAAATACTTTGTTTTTAAGACAATATAGAAAATTTAAATTTAACAGGAAGAATATTCATAGGAATGAACTGAACTTTTGTATGTCCATGCAAAATAGCTTCTTCCAATGATTTATACCCAAACTTAAATATACCATTTAAATATTTTAAACATTATTAAATATGTTATGTATGTTAAAAGAAATATGCGTACCATATATATAGGATACCTAATATACTCCTCCAAAAAACTTTTAGATCATTAAATATATTATTTTTAAATAAAAATTCAAATTCTTATTTGACATTAGAGGTTTAAAATTTTGTTTATCTCCCAATTTTGTAAAGAGCGGAATAATGAAATTTAGTTTTCAAATATAATATTTGATGTAGTTATGATATTCAGTTTACAAAAGGAGTATTGTCATTGATACTTTTTTTTTCAATATATAGACAGCAACTTATAAAATTTTTAATATAAAAAAATCTTATGTATATAGTACCTTGATTCCTTTCAGATGATATATATATATATATTGATTATACAATGAGCGATGCCAGAATACATTTGGGTGGCTGAACTCCACCCCCCCCAAATAACAAATCTATTTTACTTAATGTTATTTCATTTAAAGTGAATTATAAATTAATGAAGAAGCATAACAAATGAGCCAAAAATACAACAAATAAAGAAATTATCACATATTTTGGATTATTCTTCATGAATTTATAGATCTATTTATATTATATATATATATATATATATATATATAGAGAGAGAGAGAGAGAGAGAGAGAAATAATGAATAATTTATATTAAAAATGATTAATTTATATTAAAAGTTGAAAAGAAAAATATAAATGTTTAAGGTTAAAAGATTAATACAAAACTATAAGAGAAATATACACCTTTATATTATTATAAGCAAACTTTACAGAAAAAAAAATGTAACATTATATAAAATTTTAAAATCTAAAATACATAAAATAAAGAAACTGACACATTTATTTTTCAAATTTATGACACAATATATTAAATAACATATCAATAAAAAAAAAAATACCTTAAAACTGCTATCTGCACTCAAAAGGTCTCTCATGATTACTCTAGCTTCTTGAACAGTTAAATTTCTACTCTTTGCATAACCACATTCAAAATTGCCTGAAACAATAAACAACTGTTATTAATTTATCTTCAAATTATTAAAAAAAATTATAATAAAATAAACTTGTAAGTTTAAAATAATTAGGAAAACCTAAAGAATTAGTCCACAAACTCCAAACACATTCCATTTTCATCCATTTTAATATCATAAAAAAGCTATGACCCCTAAATACATTATAAATAGTTCTTTGCACCATATCCACAGTAATTTCTCATAATAAAACTTTAGCAGAGCCCTTACCTGCAACAATTAGAGAGACTTTACTAATTTTATTTATCAAACATCTTTGTTATTTTACATAAGATAATTAAAATAACTACTTTCTCTTTATTTAGGGTGCAAAGTGAAAAAATGTTGCCAAAAGAAAAACCTTCAAACACTTTTATAGCCCCTTCCCAAAATAAGCACCTTTATACATGTATGCATATATATGTACTCTCACACAGTTTCTTAGTATGCCTAATTTATAAAAATGCATAATTTTTAGTGAAAAAATTTATTATATGTTTTTAAATATGCATTTAAAAATTTTAATATTTATTTCTGTACCAGCACTACATATTCTATTGCAAATTAAAAAATTTCTTTTTGGCTTGACAAAAAAAAAAAAAAAAAAAAAAAAATTATGAAGAAAATGTAAACACTGTGTCTTATTTGCTTTGTGATTGGTAGATAGCAAGTCATCTTACCTATGACATTTGAAGTTTGTTTTGCCAACAAAGAAAAAATGCGAAGAAAGAACGAGCAAGATTTTGCTAATTTGAAATGAAAAGTTGTCGGCAAAACATGAAAAAATTGAATCAATATTTAGATGAAAATACTAGCAAAGAATTGTCTCATTGTAGAGCTTTGAGCTCCGAATCAAAAGTAGGCAATCAGCAAGTGTATGTTGTCACAATGGAAAGATTAAGCATCCAATGTTGAACCACATCAAATATAGTATCTGATAAGCATCATGATACCTTCATTATTAGAAAAAAAGTGAATCAAATAAATTGCGTACTACTGAAATTAAATATTCATTTTTAGTAAATATAGGTAGAATCAGTATTTTCTTCAAAGATTAAAAAAAAAAAAAAATACTATTGCGTTTCAATTATGAATACTTGTAGAACATGAGCTAGAACTAAAACGAATAATCATGAGCAATTTGAGAATTTTTTTTTTTTTAATCACAAATAATGCAACTTTTTTTAAAAACTGTTTATGGGATGTTATGAAAATAAAGGCTTATAACTAACCTGCAACAGTGGTTAGAAGATAATGCAGTTCTCTAGACATCAAAATGAGTGATTTGCATTGATCCTAAATTGTAAAAAAAAAAAAAAAAAATGCAGATTTAAAAGAAAAAAAAACATTTTCATTAATTAAAATTTGAAAATAAAACAAATGATTATTGTGTTAATACTGTGTTATAAGCAACACACCAGCATATTACATATATAAGACATGTCTTTTGAAAGCTCCAGCATCCTCTTTTGAAAAAACATAGGCCATTACAAATAGGCATTATAACATTAAAAAGTGATAAGGTAAATGCCCAAATTTGCAACATTTTTATAAAAAAAGAAATATGTAGGGCATCAATTTTTATTAGGGCCCCAAAGTCAATTTTTTAACTGTTTAATATGAAGATATTGCTTCAAATGAAAAAGCATTAAAAGAAAAGAAATTTTATGTTGAATAAATAAATGCATTTCCAAAAAAGTAAAAAAATTTAAAAAATCATCTCATGATAAAATTAATCAAATTATAGCTGTTTAACCTTATGAGGATCATATGCAAATTCATTCTCAGAAACAGTTTAAAAAAGTAAAATCTTAGGAAAAATGTTAAAGAAATTAAAAATGTCCTCAATCTTCCTTTATTAGCTCATATATTAAACAATAAAATATAAAATAGCATTCAGCTTGAGCATAAATAGTAGAAATATAATACAGCTTATTAATTTTGAAAAATTAAATAATTTATATTACAAAATATTTAATTTGTAAGTAATTTATTTGTATTTATAGTTCTAATTATTTATGAAGAAAGAGCTTTCATGGTTATTATAATATTGCAGGTAGATAAATATTAAATTCATTTTCAGAACACAAAATTTTAATTTAACATGAATTCTCTATTTTTTTTAATGAATGTTTCCCCCCCCCACTTAGACAATATCAAATTAGATTGCAGGACAGACTGACAGTTGGAATATTTAATTAATTTTTCTCTTTATTGTCAATTACTGTTTGTAAGTAAATGAAATAGATATCCAAGAAAATCCATACCATTTTTTACTATTCAGTTAATTAATGCTAAAATAAGGAAACTAATTAGCACCAGTTATTGGTTTAATGTTGAGCACTCATTCATAGATTTCTTTAAATAGGTGGAGAATATATTAAAAATATCCTTAAAATGACACCCTCAGTTATAATAAGTTCTTTACAATTGGACACGCTCAGAGATATAAAATGATCTCTTTACAATTGCATCTATGAAAAAAACACTGTTTACAAATCTCTAGTTCAATATATGTAGCATGAGTATGATGATAATGCATTTGGTTCAATTCATTTGCATTTATTTATCTTGATTATATCAGCCGTTGCAAAACAGAAAGAGTGTCCACCATTCTGTCATCTTTATAGTAACTTACAAAAGTAAAAATTAATAAATCTTAGTTTTTAATTAACAATTGTTTCTATCTGATAATAAAATTCCATCCCAAAATAAACTCTGATACGAGTTTATTTTAAAATAAATTGATTGGCTTAAAATGTCTTTACAGTATTCTCATTCACCCAATCAGCAACTTTTTAAGGTGAAAGAAAATGGGTTAAACAATATATTTCACTCATCATAAAAATTAAGATTATGTTAATTTCTTAAGATGAGATAAATTAAAAAAAGATAAATGATGAATTGATTTTAAAAGTAACGTAAATTCTTCCATATTTAATTAAAAAGAAAAAAAAATATTAATTAAAAAATAACTCAGAGTAAGGATAAATCCGAATCATGTTATTTACTTTACTCCTAAATTTCTAGGATAAAAATGAGAAAAAAAGTTTTATTTTTCTATTAACAAACTGAGATTTACTTAATATATGGTCCCCAATGGTTTCAAACTTTTTGGGTGAAGTTTTCAGCAAATAAAATTAAGCATATCAAGAATTATTATGAATTTCAGAACGAAATTCCATACATGTACATAAAAAGACTTACTGAATCAAAATTAAAAAATTAACTGTATGTAGTTAATTAACTCAGCTAATTTATCTTAAAAAGCTTGTCCCTTTAATTCATTTCCATCAACATCAATTTTATGAAGATGCGATAATAAATAACAAAATTAGAGTTTTTTTGTTTTTTTTTGTTCACGACTATACATGAAACTTTCTATTGGAGATCAGTTCCATGACATGACAACGATATTTAAAATTTAAATGCATTGTTCATCTATCATATAAGTTTTGCGGATGAAATTTATCCATCTCTTAAGCTACAGAGATATCAAACAAAATCATTATTTTATAATTTGTATTCTATAATGAAAGAAAATCATGTGATCTGATAGTTGATAAAATAATGAAAATTGCTTGAGCTTTAGGACAATAATGTAATCTATTGCCGAAAATTATGCAATATATATATATATATTATATAATTGTCAAGATTCAGGACAACTCTCCTCCATGACTGTTAAACTGGTATCATTAAACAGATGGGTTTTTTTTTTTCAATTTTGAATTATAAAAATGTCTTTATTGTACCATAATATTTTAAAACATTATGGTGAAAAAACATCAAAATTCAGCTTAATTTTTAATCAATTATCATTTGGCAAAACAGAATGTTATTACATCTGACAATTATTAATTTATTCATGAAAAAGTACAATGAATTTAATGCAATATAAATATTAAATAAAACTTACAAACTAATTCATCATTGAACCTACTATTCCAGGTAATCAAGAGCTTGTAATTCGGCAGGTTTTATTGAAACATGATTTTTGAAATTTTCATTCTCTAATGACAGAAATCACTTCTTCAAGGAACAAATGCTTAAACTTAGCTTAAATGCAATAATAAATGTTAGTTACTTTCCAGACTGAACATTATTTTAATGCGATAGATTGCTAGGTTTGAATTTTTATATAACTGAAACATAATAAAAGAATTGTGTATGTTGATCATGGAGATACTATCTACATCCCAAAAATCAATCTGGCTCTATTAGATTATCACTTCAATCCAAATCGCTGCAGCTCACTAATAAAGAAACATATGGCAATAAACAAAGCTATGAAGCATATACAGACAGTCATTTCCTCAAACAATTTGGTAATTCCCCAAACCAAAAAGAAACTACAAATGCAACGCAAGAAAGAGTCCTTTAAAATTATTAACATTTTATGAGATCATTTCAGCCTTTTTTATCTAAACATTTTATAATTAAAAAAATCCCATCTATTCTTGTTTATTTGATTACATATGCAACAGGAATTCTAGTTTCAGATCTATACTGTCTTTATGGAAGCTATCTATAAACTGCATAAATGAGTCATCATGCAAAGTGCAAAAGACATTCAAAACACTTTACAGTGCAGACCACTGATCAGCTATCTGATTTGATATGTAGCTTCTTTGGATAGTCAGTACTCACTAAGAAAGGGGTTTTTAATTTCTGATTAGAATTTCAATAAAAATTAATAGAAATATATGGTTTTCTCCAATAACTATAGAGCATAATACTATATGTAAATCGTTTTAAAAAAATATATAGAGAGAGATTTTTAGTGATATGATATTTTTTTGTACATTCCTTTAAATTCAATAATTTTTTTAAAGTATGGCTTGATATACTACTTTTTATTGCTTTATTTATCAAAATTTTAAAATCAAGCACTGTAATGATAATAAATATACTTTTTTATTTGCAAATTTTTTTTTAAATCTTAAGAACAGAACCTACTTTTGTTTACTAGCTAATTGGCAATATTCCTCCCCCCCTTCACTATTTAACAAGTCTTAGCGTTCTACATTTTTAAAGATTGTAAAGGACAACATAAGGAACATTTTGTAAAACCCTACATTTATGAATGATTGAGAATTCAAAATTATACAAATATCTGCATTATTTATTCCCCAGCAAATTTTTTCACTGTTTCAAATAATGAAATAGTTTTATGATCACATATAGATCATAAATAATAAAAAATATTTGATATGTATTTTAGTGATTTGAATTCTTTTTTTAATCTTACATTATTACATATACATCTCCCCTTCAACACTATCAATCATGCTCCAATTTCCTTTTTTTTTTTTTTTTTATGAAGACATATGCTAGGAATTTCAATTCAAAAATTGATTGAACTAAATTCTAACTAAAAAAAGTGAATGAAATGAAACATTTGTATTTTCAGTCATCTGTAATTAAAAACTAATCTTGATTTAAAGCAAAATAACTGGAAAATCTTCCTCTTCTTAAGATATATTCACACTACAAAACAAGTAAACAAAGGATCTATAAAAATAGTTTACCTCATTCACTTCAATACAGAATTTTGAATCTGAAACAACAAAAAGAAAAATGATTAAAACAAGAAGTTCCTTCAGATGAAAAAAATGTTGATACATTTTAGTTCTTCAAATTAAAAAAAAAAAAAATTAATATAAAAATAAATTTAAATCTTGAGAATATATTTTTAATTGTTCCTGTTTTTTAAATCATTTGCAATAGAACATCAAACAACATTTTATATTTCCCTCAAGTTAAATGAAATAACTACTATATTTTAAAATACTAATACTAAAGATACAAAATTAAATATTTAATATTAAGTATATTAATGATAAAAATCAAATCTATGAAATAAATCAATATTTTTAAGTTAAAACAGCATAGGTTAAAATGTTTCTGACAGGAAATATTAATGTTTACAAAGAAAAATAAATATAAAAAAATATTTTAATTATTTTTGATAAATTCTGATTAGAGAAAATTACTAAAAAATTCAATGATTCTATCGCACAAATATGATGTCAGGTTTTAAATGCATTTAAAAATATACACACAAAAATAATTGAAATCATAACAAGAAGTAATGAATGCAAATAGTTTGAGATGAGGGGAAAAAACTGAAGAGGAAGGTTATTTTTATAATGATAATGACAGACAGCCGTTTGTTTTTTTTAAACTGGGAGAGAGAAGTAGAAGACATATGCGATTTTATCGCTTCACAATATGAGGTAAAATTTTGCTGTGCATTTATAGAGTAATTTATAAAGCATAAAATTCGTTAGAATATCAAATAACTTTTCAACTTCAGTATAATAACAGTAAAATTTCATATCACTGTGATGTCTTACACCCTACTCGCTTGCAGAGTAAACATTCAACACTGCATTAAAACATGACACAAAGTTTTTTCCTATTTATAAGTTGTATTATTAAAAAATAAAACAATATACATTACCCTCAATTTGAATGTTCAACTATTAGCTTACAACATATCTTTGCAAAACTTGTTTGAATAGTTGAAATGAAATAAAAAGATGAATTAAATAGAGACAGAATAGTTGTATATTTTTGTGCAAGCTTGTTGAAAGCAATTTGTAGAGGTAGATCAGGAAAGTCATTATTACATGACGGACTCTAATGGACAATTAATAGCTAGGAACCAGGTGATATACACTGGCAATTGTCCAGCAGTACTGTTCAATATAAACGATTATCTTTCAACTGTATTTGCATATAATTTTAGTTCTAAAGAAAAAAAACATGATGTTATTCATCTTTTAGTGGTAGAAGACGTAGAAATTCGAGAAGTGTATCAGCAAAAGAAGTGCATGGAAATTAATCACTAACTTGTGTGTAGGATTAGTATAATCATGCCTGTATCTTTTAGAGACCATGCTTCATGATAATGCATGACCATTCATACACATTGAATAAATTGACAAAGTTTTGGTAGATCATATTGGAACACCCACCATATATCTTATATCATTTATCATGTGACTTTGGCAGATTTGTTAGCTTAAAAAGACGTTGAAAAGCTAATATTTTTTATTCCAACAGCAAAGACACAAACACTGCTTGAAACTGGTTTCAATCTCAGTCAAATAATTTCTATAAACAGGGTACATTTTATGAATTAGTGCAAAATTTTGGAGATTATTTTTAAAAATAAACCAAGGCATTTCATTTTATAGTATCTGTTCCACTGTTCTTTGACACAACCTTATATAAATAATTTAAGAACTTACACCCCAGGAATTTTTTAATAAAATTTAATAATAAAGTGAAAATCCAAGTCTGCCAACTTTTATAAAGTTTTGCAATTTACTTGTATTTGTAATTGTAAGAAAATTTGTATTGTAAAAAAACTTGTATTTTCTTTAAGGGGGGGAAAAACCCCCTTTCTATAAATTAAATACAAGCGCCTAACTGAGAAATACAGCTAAATACAAACATACAGTGTTTCTAAATACAAAGCACCTAACTGAGAAAATTTTTTACTAGTCATATTTGATGTTTGTACATTTGAGAATAAATTCCACAAAATTAAAAATAATATAAAGTAATTATAAAATTTAAGGCATAAAACTTATATTTTATTATTAGTAATTTATTTGTAGCTGATAAATCAACCCTTCTGTAACTTTCTTTAAAAATATATTGAAAATGATTTAGAAAATGAATGATTACTTAAGAAAACTACTTGTAAATATATTTGTATATAAATAAATCTTTTAAAACTATATTTAAAAAAAATATCAAGTTAACAAAAGCAGATTTCATCATTATTACAGAAATTTAACAGAATCTTTTTTTTCTGGTCAATCTCTATGAGTATGAGAATTAAGGTTTCATTTTTACTGAAGTTCATAATACCTTCATAAGATGTCCTTGATAAACTTAAAGATTTGAATCAAATTACTTATGTAATACAAGAAAAATATCAAACTTGTCCTTTGTTGCAGTTTAAGAAATCTTTTCATGTCAGAATTATTTTAAATGTTCATTACACAAAAATTTGGCTTAACAAGCAAAAATGTGTTGCAGTGCAAACTATGCACTTGAAAAGAAAATCTACAAAACCTATATTACAAAGTATGTTGTATTAAAAAAAAAAAAAAAAATATTAAAAGAGAAATTGAGACAAACTACACAATTTTGTTTAAAGATATGGAAAGAATAAACTTTACTTGTTAACAATTCAAACTTTTCTTAACTTTGCACTTTATCAACTAATGCTAAACCAACAATGTTTATGATAAAAGATACAAATGACTAATTTGGAATGAACAGATGTTCAACAAAATAAACTGTAAAAGAAACAGCTGGTGTAATATTGTAGAAAATAAAGTAGGAAAAATAAGGTACTAAGGCAAATATTACAATGAAGCACATTATTTAGTAAATATAATTACAAATACTTTAATATAAAACATATTTTTAACAAATGAAGTTTCAAAAAATATCTTTACCATTTAAATATTAATAGCCATAACAATTTTATATTTCAAAATAATAGTAAAATTAGAATTTGATGATACACTTTCTATAGTAAATGCAAAATAAATTTTAAAGAATCATAAATATGAATTAGGAATCTGTCTTATTTGTTATTACATACCTACCATAATATTACATAATATATGACTACCAATTAAATAGTTCTGTCAATTCTTAAAAATACAAAAAATAATTTATTTTCAAAAAGTATTTTAAAAATTTAAAAACAAAAAAAGAAAAATGAGTTTTAATTGTGCCATATTCAAAACAAAGACAGAATGGTAATGGTCCATTATGTATACAAAAGAAGGAAAAATATTTTAGATTTAACAATAGATATAATATGCATTGTTTAATATAACATGCAACTGCTTTACTGTTAAATAGAAAGGTATCTACAATTCTTCCATTTGATTTTGTTCACTTAAAAACAACCAAAATGTATTCAGAGCCAAACAATCTTACACAAAAACTTTTGGTACATAAGTAGTTATTACTCTTGAAAAGTTTATGTGTACTATGACATCTGCGTTTTATCAGAAAACAATTTCAATATTCATGCTCGAGAAATATTGTTAAAGAGTAAATGACTAATTTAATTTTTTGTATTAATACACATAACAATCTTATCAAACTCTTTTATAATGAATAAATGCACTTACAATTCTTGTTGGCTGAAAGTGTTGTTTTTTGCACCTCTGTCATATAGACCAAGCCAATGGTGACAAAAAATGCAATGGCTCCCAGAAGTAAAAACCATGATACACAGTGTGAGTAGTTAGTACTTGATCCTTGTACAGTCTTTTCCTCTGGGAAGTCCCCATTGGATATGGTACTGGAAAGGTAGCCATTCGATTGATAGGCTGGGCTTGTGTGTTCTGTTAAAGAAGAAAGTAGAATCCATGTGAATAAAAATAAATTTTAAAAAAGAAAAAATGTCTCTCATTTATGTATAGAATAGAAAGTTCTCAAGTCCCATTGTAATTCAAATTTTAAAATAGTAACTAATAATTAACGGACTAAGAATCAATAATTCTTACAATCATCATAAAAATTACAAAAATTTAGACAAAAAAATAATAATAACAATTTCCTAAGCTGAAATTATGATGGATTAATATATTGCCCACATTTATATTTGTTCAAACAGCAGTTAAAAATATTTTATATAAATTAAAGAGATCAGTTATGACTATATCTTTTAACAAGGAAATTTAAAAAAATTAAATAATAATTTTGCATGAACTTGTCATTTTTTTACTGGATATATCATATGATCTTTGACAGGTTTTTTTTTTTTTTTTTTCCATCGTTTTCAGCTTTTAACCTAGCATGTGGTTAATACCTGAAAATCAAATTATGTTTCAGACTGTTTTTCCCAAGTGACTGAAACAAAAATTTCACACAGAATTACACTAGTAATAACAAAATCCCAAACTAAATTTATTTAAGGCATTGCATTTTTGGGTTAATGTGTTTATATGCTCCTGAAAGAAAAATCCCTTAGATAAACAATCGCTTATTGTTAGGCTCAAAATTTGACAGGTGTCTATACTACAGAAGTTAAATACCTAGCTCTCTTTATTTTATAGTCATTATGTTAACTCATATTCAAACAGCCAGTCATATAGATTTACTCTGAATTTTCAATTTGGTCAAAATTTGCTAGAAATCTACAAATTTTGTGTAAAAACAATACATAAAATTTCACTTCAAATATTTCTGAGTAATGTTTGCTATACAGATAGATGGACATTTTCAAAAAATGTAATATTCAGAATCAGAGATGAAAAATGAGAAAATTTGCTAAAATCTCAAATCTGAATTTGTTAAAGATTACAATACCTTGTATATACTACATATGAGAAAGCAAAAAGTTATTTGCCGATGAGTTTTTGAAATTTGGGAATCTATTAAAAATGGGAGAGGAATAAAACTATAGTTTTAAAACATATTTTCATTCTCTGTAATTCACAAAAACTAAAATTAATTAAATTAAAATATGCATTTTAAAAAGATGCCGCTGAAATGTCAATTTCATTATGAATAGGATGAATTTATGAGAAATTTTTCATTGTATAATATTTCTCTAGAAAACAATTATGAATAATTTGCAAAAAAATGAATTATTTAAATCATTTTGGCCCTATTATTAATATCATTTATCAAGTCTCCACACTATCGCTCAGAAAATTTAAATTTTCGTCAATAAGTATGACCAAAATTAATTATCATAGTTATTTAACCATTTATTATTGAAAATAATAATCACAAATCTATAAATAATTTATCAAAAGTAATAATTTTTCAAAAATTCATTCAGTAACTCTAATTACAGCCATTATTTATGACCATGGGAAATAAAAAAAAAAAATTATGTAATTACAGCGTTAATTGTTGTTGTGACTTATGGCACTTTATAAGCCACTGACAGTTATCTGTCATTTTATTCCACATTTAATAAGTATGTCAAGCTTGCATTTCAACACTGCACAGTATATTAGCATTTTAATCAAAATATTAGAATTGAATAAGAAATATGAATTATTGATTTATATATTAACAAAAAAATTAGAAATTAAGGTATATTATAAAAAATATATATATTTGGCAAGTTCTTTCAATATTTAAAATTTTATTATATGGATTATAGTAAAAATTGATAACCATATTAAAATTGTTGAAACAGAAACTTAGAAAATTTGTTAGAACATAAATGAAACATCACTACTATTGTTATTTTTTAAATAAAATTCATTAGCTTAGCTTTCCTTTCTATTTGCAATTATTGCATACAAATGATTCTTCTCCCCCCCATTTCAATTTGTAGTCAAATTAGAGCATTTAAAATAATATAGAAATAATTAATATGATCTCATTATAGTGTAATACAGAATATTTAGCTTTTTATTGACACATAATTTATCATTTTACCAAACAAAAGAAAATATAATAGCCAATTCCTTGGCCCCCTGATTACCACAGAGATTATTAATTAAATTACTGCTATTATTACAGTAAATAGATATGAGCATTGTAAATTAGTAAATCTATAGTATAGCAACAGGTAAAAAAAATAATAATTGAGAAATGGCAATAATTAAGCAATAAAAAATAATGGTACAGTTCATCAATAAGTATTCAGATATTTTGTACTGCTTGTAATTTATAAAAACTAAGTCCAAGAAAAATATATTATTAAACTTAAAATAAAAAAAATCTTCACAAAAAGGTTCATTTATAAATTTGCATTTTCATAATCACCAAATTTTGTAATTTCAACCCTCCTTACCCAATCTTCCTTTTATGAATTATTCTGAATAATGAGAAATTCAATTAATTAGCTCCAAATAATAATAATAAATAAGAATTAGAGATACATGCTTTTTATTTTTGCATGCTTAATTACAAAAGTCAAATCAATAACATTCATAAGGCATTCTGGTTAACATTATCAAAAACTCTGTATACGTTTAGACTTAATGTTACAAGGTTAAATGAAAGGTTTTAGAGCAGCTGAAAAATTGAATACTAATGCTCATTTCCTGAAGCATATCTTTATTTCACCTTTCAATGTAATATTTAATAAATTTATACTTTAAACAGAAATTGGTTTCATTCATTTTTTTTTAATTCATTAAACAGGAGGTGCCACTCAAAATTGGGGTGGGGGATTCCCTGTGTTTACTGCTTTTTTCCTGAATGTACATTCAAGATACAAAAAAATACGCAAATAACACTCATGCCAGTTTTGATGCAAATATGATTTTAAGGAGTGGAAAATGCAAGGAAAGAAAGCAACAATTTAGCATTATTTGAAATTATAACATATTAAAAAATGGTTTATATTTACATACAAAAAAAAAAATCTTTTTTTTTTTTTTTTAATATAGAATTTAGTAAGGCAAAATTTATATATTAAGGAGGAGCAAGATATATTACCTCTCATCCTCTTTATTTGTAAGTCACACAAAATTAAGGACTTAGGTGAAATAAAACATTTTTGTTGTCAAGATACAAATCATTTAAAGATTATTAAACAAAAAATTGTTACAAAGCAAGATTACTTTTTTAATTTATTCCTTTTGTGTAAAATTCATATATTAGGACCCCAATTTATGTAACTCCTGCAGATTTTTTAGCTATCAGTTTCATGGAACTAATCCATAACAAATAAAGTAAAACATTTTTTACGGCCTTATGTACATTTTTTTTTTTTTTTTTTTATCTATTTCACTAATAGAGAATACATGTTAAAATATTTTCGATAAATCAATAAATGCATTTTAGAATGAATGTGACGTAGCAAGTCTTAAGGACCATAAAAATTCAACTTTAAATGATTTTTCTTGAATTTAAAAATTCAAAATTGATTTACTTTCAAACATTAAATTTGATGTTTTCAGATTTGACGTGTCATTTTCATTACATTCCTTTTATATACTAAGTCCAACATCAATGATGACTCTTTTGAATTGGCACGAAAGTTGTATGTTTTCCTCTTTTGGCATAATTAGTAAGAGCCTTTTTACCATATTACTTAAGCTTATTATCTTCTTACAAACAAATAAACAGTTCATAACAAATAGATTTTGCAAAATTTCTCGAATCCATTCAGCAAAATCAGGATTGATTTTTTTTACCCATCCAATTTGTATTATAGTAGCTAATTGTTTAAAAAAATTCACTACTCTATTTTGAATAAGCTCACAGTTTCTCAAATACTAAACAAACTATTCAATAAATTTAAGTATGTTAGATTAAACAAATCCGTGCAAAAGAGTATACAATAATAAGCATATTTTAACAGAGAAATTTTTTAATATCGAATTAGACACATACAACCTTTAAAATGTCTCCACAAATTTTCTTTAAAAAACAGTGTCATTTTAGGAATATAACTGCATCGATATTACAAACTAAGGTCTCAGACTTAAATTACAATTAAAATATCTTTGGATAAATTGAGAGGAATGATGACTGACTTAATTACGACCATAACATTTTATTCCAATTCGTTTGGAACTATAACACATTATTCCAAATAGTTTGAAATTAGTTATAAAAACAAGAAAATAGCAAAATATAAATAATCTACCAGATTCCACATCAATATACATATCACATATTTTATGAAGCACTGCATATAAAAGTCAACAAAATAAATATTTCTCAGAATATTATATACTAGATATATACAACTTAGTGATATTTAAATAAAATGAGTTAAATTATTATTATATTTTTACCATTACTATATAAAAGATAAAATATTTTTATGTATAAGAAAAAATAAAATAATAAATACTTAAAATAAAAAAAATTGCTCTTTAATTAACTTAAATAATAAAAATTTTCCTATACTTTTTTTTTCATCATATATATTAAGTAAAATTTGTAGAAAAATCTATTCTTTAATTTGAAGGATCAGTTATGAAGTGTAAACAAAAAGGATTCACACATACTATTCATAAATTTCACTTTTATTTATAAACACAAAGGAAAAGAATAAAATAACTGACTTCAAGTGTAACAAGTTGAGATGGAATTTAAAGCTATCCATAATAAGGGGATCGCTTTTAAAAGTTAACATAAAATTAAAACGTTTGAAATGTTGGAAGAATATAATGTTTTAAACCCTCAATTCAAAAATAATTCAACAAATTTCTAAAATTTATCAGAACCTCATTATCAATACTTTGATTTGATTTCTGCTTTTAATAAAATAACATAATTGTAATTACCAATAATACTTGAAAATGTTTTGGCCCGTTTAAATATATATATATATATATATTCAAAAGCATATTTGATAAAAGAAAAGAAAAATCTACTTTTAGAAAGATACTTCTATTTATTAATGAAGAATAAAAAATTACCCTGGGTAAAAAATATTTGATTATCGACTGATCAAAGGTGGAAAATATTACATATATTGATATCAGATAACATGCTACTTTTCTTAGATTTTGAACAAAATAAAATTTTTCTCAGTTAATAAAACAATTTTTTAACATAGCATTTAACCAATATGTGCTATGAAAAAAAATTCTCATTAGAATTAAGACAAAATAAAAAATAAATGAAAAAATATTTCAATTATAAACCTTTTTTGTTCAATGCATTTCAAAACAAAAATTCAACAATAAGAAATTCATATTATATTACAATTGAGATGTAAAAGAAAGGCAATTTAAGCTATAAACATTTCCTTACAGGCATTATATGAAAATTTCTTTCCACAATTCATTCAATAGCAATTTTACTATCTTGTTTTATATTTCAAGTACAATCAAAATATTTCATTATGAAAGAAAACACACACAAAAAAAAAGATGCACCATTGATGACTGGAAAAGAGGCGTGCATTTATCTTCTAATAATTAGAAAAAGGTAAGTAAAATTTTTTTCTAATTTGCTAAAATTTGTGCAACCATTATTTGCTATCTCAGATGGTCATTTGAAAAAATCTAACTTGCTTAATGCATTTATTCAGGGTTTTTCTCATGAAGGTTCCAAAATCGTGCACACTGCGGTGAAGTGCACAAGCACTGACACTTATAAAAACAATCTAAATTTAGAGTTAATATTAGCTAGAAGTTGCAGTAACTATATACAAAAGAAAAGATATGCTTATACCATAGTGCTCTCCAAACTATTGAGAAGAAAAAGAAAATTGAACCTTTCACAATCAGTTTTTCTGCCTCCCTCTAAATCTCTGAAACGAGGCAACTTTCAAATTAAATAATAAAAAATGTATACTTTGAACTAAAAAATATAAAATCAAGCTTGATTAAATATTGTATGAAAAATTGATAACATATATCATTGTACCTCAAATTAGATTAACCAAATAGCAGTTATTAGTGAGTTTGAAATGAAGGTTGTTAATAAAGGACTAGCAATAACATCGATCATTGAAGCTGCAAATTTCTTAAAATTCTCAAATGATATTTGAGCATTGATATTCTCCTTCATTGGCACTCCTAATTCATTGACTATTGCTACTCCTATGTTCGGAAACATTGTTTCAGGATTACCCACAAAAGAAAATTACTGGAAATAAGATCCGATGAGTGTAGAAGGAGTTTATTGTTTTCCCTTTTAACAAAATTCCATCAATATACAGATAGATAGAAAATTCCATCAATTCATGATTCAAAGCATTAAATTTGACTTTAATTAACATATTAATCCAATATATTTTGGGAAAGTATGCGTGACCAATTTGATAAATTTTATCAGAATTTAGAACAGTTGAAAGTAGAAAGTACTGAAAAACCAAGTTCACTAAAATAATTTACTGACTCCTAAAATTTTAAATCATAAGCATAAAATTGTAATCATAAAAATTTCCTGGAGCTACAAATATAAATCTTTAGAAGTAAAAATATCATAAAATCATATTTGTTATGTTAAAAAATATAGAAAAGAATAAACTGTCCATAATGAATAAGAATGATATCCTGATTCTTATCTAAATTTTATTAAATAAAACAAACTCAGCTAAGCCGATGCGAGATATGCAAATAGTTCTAAGGTAAATATGACAAGGAACTGCGTCAAACTACACTATTTATTAATAAATTTTCTATATAAACTACAAAAAGCATAAAAAGTAGATTCTATTTACAAATCTGGCTTGAAAATTTATATCAAACTTTTCCAATAAATTCCAACACTGAAAGAATTTTTATATTGTATTCTTTTATTGTTTTTATAACAAAAAACATAATATTATGAAACAAACGCACACTTTAAATCTAAAATCAAAATTCTATATAATATCTGGATATAATATAACTAAGCAAATATCACTCGGAAAATGTTTTGAATGTAATAACATTATGTAAGTGTGCTAAATTAAGAAAAACATATGCATATACTTCTACATAAATCAAAATTGCAGGTTAAACATAGTATAACTAAATTAAAAGAAATAGTCCCATTTTAGATAAATAAACAATAAATTAAAAACAAATTATACTGAATATTATTGAATCTAATAACAATAAAACAAATGTGTATTTGGCACATACATACACTGATGAATAAATATATACAGCTTAGAATATGAAACTTTATTCATTCTGGAATATTAACTAACTTTTAAATTGATTAAAAAATCAAATGCATCTAACTTTTATTTTATAACTTTGGGAAAATACTACAGAATAACTTTTAAACCAACAGTTCAGAAAATTACCCTTTCAATGTTGCTGATTTAATGAAGTATTTTTTCTCTTACTTTTATAATTCATAAATATATTTTAATAATTAATTAAATATAATTGGGAATAATATTTTTCATCACTATAATGAACCTGAAATGCTTAGATTATTTGCAAGATTTTCAAAACTGCATACCACATCTTTAAATGTTAGATACAGAGTACTTTAAAATTTTAAATATACAAAAATTTCCTGAATGAACACTTACAGTCATATTATAGTAGTTATGTATTAACCGCTTGCCATTATGAAATTTTTGGCTTAACCGCATGCCTCTGGCAAACTTTAACACTATATAGACGATTTTAGCTATGACAAACGAGTGATCTGTGATCATTTGTTTCACAATTAATCTCTGGTTACAATAAGCATAACATCTTTGGCAATTTTTCTTTGGTGTTATTCACAGGTAAACAGTAATATTTGCAAATATTTTTTAATTCAATGAATAAGTTATGCTTATAGTTTTATAACGTTTTTTACTAAAAAATCAAATCACAATAACAAGTAAGCTCCAAGAAAAATTTGTTTTATTTCCATTTTTTGAGTTCATTTTTTAGTCATAGAACTGCAAAAAATTAATGAATAGTTCTCCTTTTCATTCAAAATATTAGTGAATTGTGAATTTCTTGGACAACTATGTAGTATCATATTAATTAAAAAGACACACAGTTTACAAATTAATCAGAAAATAAATATTCCATCTGTTTAAGATTATCTTACAAGAGTAGTTAGTTTAGATTAATTGAATCTTAAATCTATTAACCTGGATAATGCAAAAATATCAAATTTTTTGTTACAGAACACTGGAGTAGTTTTATTGTTCACAAAAACAGAATAGAATTTTCATTTCTTTCAGAGAAATTGAAAAAGGAAATACTTACTGAAACATGAATTAAATGGAGATCAATTTTGAATATTGAAAGGACACATTGAAATAATTATTTGTAGTTTGAAAGAAGGATTTGTTAACTGTTTGTTGCTAAATTTATCCTCAAATGAAATCTGATAATTTTAAATAAATATTATTTATATCATCACTCTATCACTGCTATAAAATTATGAAAATAAACTATAAAATTACGAATTTAAAAAAAAATAAAGACAGAGAAACCAAGCATAAATCATTATCATGCTAGAATGTTTTGAACTAAAGACTAAAATTTCTTTTCATTTTTTAAAAAATGTATTTGCATTTTCATTAAATTTGAAAATTCTCAATGTTAAAAGATATTTTCATTATAGCTGCTAAATATTCCCCATAAATTTTTTTAAAAAAGAACTTTATAACTGATGTAAAAAGTTATCTAAATATAATTATTTTTTTAAATATATAGCACAAAAAGCTTGTAGGATTCTGTTTCATAAACCATTTAATAACATTTAACTAGCATACTGTAAAGTTATTTCAATAGACAGGAAATAAGAATTGCAGATTGAATGATAGTTAAAAAAGTTTTCGAAAAAAAAAGACCAGTTGATATCTTTGTAGTTCAAAAACAATTTTGATATTATATCATTTGCAGAACACCATTCACAAATCAAAAATTAATGTACAATCATCTGAACTTTTCAATATTATTAATTTCAAACAGATACATAAAAAGGATATATATATATATATTTCTTTATATTATAGATTTGATTAAGAATTCTTTATATTATAGGTGTTATCAAATTATAATAGATCATTTCCTGCTGAGTAATTTTTTGATTGCATATAAACCTATTTAAAAAGTAATTAAGCTTTAGATACGAATATGCCACCATTAAGTAAGAAATTAATTCTTTTTTAAACATCTGATCATTTAATTAAATAATACATGAAATATTTAAGGAATAAAATATTTGTGTGTTCAATATATTAACCAGCTATCTTATAAAATAACAATCAACAATCTATTATAAGAATAGCAAACATGAAGTAATACAACAATATTGTTTATTTTTAACAAGATATATAATTGTCCATTTAAGACAATTCCTCTGACATTCAATATAGTAACTTTTTTTAAGAAATAAATTTTTTCAGAGATGCAAGTAAATAAGATACAATGGGGAAAACTATTAAAATTTTACTATTCAAGCATAATTTCAAAGAGAATAATTCCTAGCCATCTGTGAGGAGAATTCTACTTGTATTTCATACTAAAACTGTCTATCATCAGCAAATTTACAGAAAACAAATATTAAGTACATAGGTATGATCATAAATATAAAATGCACCCTAAAAATCAAGCATTTTAATGCCAATATATACATTTAAAGCACAAGAAGAAAGTTAACTTAAAAAGGAGGGTATCTTTGCTAATAAAAAGATGAATGTGTGTGAGTGTGTGTGTGTCTGTATATTAGCATGATATAAGCTAGATAAGTTGACCTGCAGTGACCGAATTTGGCATATATATATATACCTTGAAGGGTGAGAATACGAATACAAGAACAATTTTTTAAAAAAATGTAAACTAAAAATTATGCTGAATTTTGACTTTTTTCCACAATAACTTCGTAAAATATAATTGCACATAAATGACAAGAACACCATTTTAAAATTCAAAAAATTATCTTCTTTTCAATGATATTAATTGGAAAGTTGTAAAAAAATTTTAAGATTTTTGATAATTGTTTATATATATATATATATAATCTTTCTGCCTAATTTCCAATAATTAATTATATTGTAGTCATGAAATTTAAATCTTTTCATTACTTGATATATTTTAATTGGGTAATTTATTTTTCTATAGTTGGAGAGCCAAAGAAAAAGAACTTTATCTAAGATCTGTGCAGTTTATAAGATGAATAAACGTGTAAAATTACACGACTCAAAAAATAGACGAAACAGATATTTACATTTTAAACACCATTTTAATGCCATGGGACTGTTCTTTATTAGAATGCTTCACATGAAGAGAATTAAAATAATACAGTTTTAACGTAAGACAATTTATGGAATCATAGACAAAAAGTTATATTCAAATAATTTAACAGAAATTAACGATAGCCAGTATCTCAGCAAACAATATGGTCATGAAAGACGTCAAGTAAGAAATAAAATATTCAGCTTACCTCTCTTAAGACGGTCCAACGTTGGACTAAAACGATGAAAATTTTTATCAGGTTCAGGAGTCCAGCTGGCATTCAGAGATTTCCTCTGAAAGATGCTACTGTAACTTGTTGAAGCATCATCTGTGCGCCTCAGACCTATGCCATGCAAATCTGTGGAAAAATTTGACCCCAATGGCTTCCTCCTCAAACGAGGAGATTTTGAAAAGGAACTCTCAGCAGCAGCATCAAGGTCGGAATCTGAAGTTTCAATATCATAGGATGAACTTTTTGAAGAATCCTTTTTACCTTTTCGATTACTGTTCTGAGTAGTTCGATGATAAGAATGGGATCTCTTTTCTTGACTTAGTACTGGTATGGGAATGGCCGCGGGTTTTTTAAAAATATCACTATCAGGCGATGAGTTGATTTCTCGAGGACGAATTAAGCTCAGTTTCTCTGAACGTTCCCCAGAATTAGCTCGAGTGTAAGTTCGTTTCTTGCGGGCGATACTGGTCACAGCATTTTCTATCTCACTATCGTCTGAACTGAATGCATTGAGGGCGTTGTTTCTGGGAGGAGTAAGACCTTTGCTTTTTCGAAGGGCCAACAAACGCCTCTCCCACGTGGATCGGGTAGTAGGGGTGATAGGGCCCACGTCCTCGCCGTAATCTTGGAGTGCTTTTCGGAGTTCCTCATTTGACAACCGGTTGGCCATATAAGTTTTTCCGCAAAATAATTTCAAAATACAGTTTTAGTGCTTATTATTTAGGAATTCTAAAAAAATTTTGAAATTATCACAACATTTTTATCAAATAAAATCAACAATTTACACATATCATAGATTAAAAAAAGAATCCTAAGCTAGACGCACGACAGAATCGTGTTAAAAAGTTACACCCAAACTTCAGATATGAACTGCACCTTGATGTTGTTTTCTTGATGACAAGTTTACAAACAGTTTGAACGACATTTAACGATAAATATTCAGTTAAAATTAATTTAACCAATGTATGTAACACATCAAAATTATACTTAGAAAAAAAATCAAAGAAATAATTTTATACTACAATCATGTTGCCAACTAATGCCTAATGAAATTGTCAAGATTTAAATACTCTGCTAAATACGGTCGCCTACTCGGCAGATCTATTAGGAAAAGAGCCCTTGTTCAAAGCCATAATTTATTTAAAATGGTGAATGTAATTGCGTTTCATAATTTTTTAAGACTGAATAATGAAAATATCTTTGAAAAACTTCATGAAATGGATCAATATTTCTTTTTTATACATTTATGCAATATGAAGCTTCGAAATTGAAGTGAAGTGTTTTTTCTCTTTCTAACCAAAAAAATGACAACGTAAATATCGATTCCAGTAAATTCGTGCTGGTTTTTTTAAGCGTTTGTTTATTCTAGTGTGATTATCATTTTATTAATATCGTGGTGAGATTTGAAAGTATCGAAGATGTCAGTAGCTTACGTGCCTCCTTCGAAAGGGAGACCTGCTCCATCACCGGCACAAATACAAAAGGTATATAGACTTACGTTTTCTATCTCTGAATAACTAGAGGATGTAAGAAAAAAAATTCTTTATCACATTAAAAGCGTTAACATTTGACAGTTTAAAATAAATTAACTTGTATAATTGTAGTTTCCATGAGATCATTTATTTCTACTTTAAATACTATTTTGTACTTATTAAAATAGTTAAATTATGAAGACGACGGAGACTAATAGTTTCATTTTCGGTTCTCATGTTTTATTGTGTTACAAATTCACATTTCCAAAAAATAATGGATATAATTGTTGATGACATGAAATGTATCTTAAATTGGCGATATTTCATCATGATCATGGAAATTTATTCGATTAATTGAAGCAATTTAAAGTGAAACTATCATGTATTTTATGGAATGCAGTAATTTCGAGATTAAATTTTGATTTGCACAAAGAATTAGTGTTTCCATAACATATCCTGACAGGATATATTTCCATAAATAAAACTAAAAATTTTAAATTAGTAACTTTTTGTTTAAAATTAGAGTAATAGCTATTATAAAAGATTATCTGTACAATAGTAACAGTATATGTATAATGGTGATCCTTTTTTTTTAATTTAGTGATAGACATTACCAATATTCTATAAACTATCTTTGATGTGCTAATTTTCTGATTTTGTTTATGCTACTATACACTGATTTTTAACATTTCTTCATCCTTGAGCTATTTGAATTTTATTTTTTTTAAATGTTACTACATGAAGGAAAACACTATTTATTTTCTAACAAAAGTATTTTCTTTATTTTTCATTCTACCAAATAATTTCTCGTAGGATTTATTGTTTGAAAGTTAAGGTTTGCAGTATTTGTAGTGGCATGCTGTTATATTCTAACTATCTTTGCTCCATCGAACACTCTTAATGTTCCATTCTTCTGAAATATATGTTTTGCTTCATATAGATTTTTATTATGATTTAATGAAAATATAACCAATAAAACATGGTTAATTTTTACAAGAAGATTCCTTAAAGGAATATTGCCAATGAGAATCTCATGCTGTGACTTCAGAAAAATTTCTAAACATTTCCTGTGAAAATGCTTATAGAACTAAAAACTATTTCTTTCTTAAAATTTTTAATATATAAACATTTATGTGATAAGTTCAATTTATCTGTACTTTTAAAATAAATTCGTTTTCTTGTCACTTAATTTCAAACATAAAAGCAGTCTTACTTATGAATTTATAAAAATATTTTTTTTCCTTCAAGTAGAGGTTAGTGTTTCAAATGCACAAAAGTTATAAAAGCTTTTTCAATTTCTTTTTCTTATAATTTTCTGTTTCCTGATGAACATGCTTAATGTGTTTACCAAATATTTGGCATATATTAAATTTAATAAAAAGATATTATCTCAGATTTAAATATATTTTTTCAGTGACTTAAAATAATATGTCTTGATCAAAATAAAAAGATTTTCAGAGTCTAAAAACATCTTTTGCTAAAAATATAATATGTGGTTATCTTTATTTACTTTTTACTTGTTTCAGATGCTGGATGAAAATACGCAACTAATTCAAGCAATCTTGGATTATCAGAATAAAGGGAAACCTGTGGAATGTCACCAGTAAAATATTTTGTTAAAAATTATATTTGTAATATTAAATTCTGTTATTTGATTAAAGTTTATGTAATATTAGTTTTTATTAGTTTGACATATTAAAATATATTTCTTTTCATCTTTAGTTAATCCCTTTTATTTTTAATATGTTTTAATTTTGTAAACTTTTCTATCCATGTAAATGAGTTAGTTAATCGATCTTTAAAATCGACAACCAAATTTTAAATATTCACTAATATTTTAATTTTTATTCATTGCATTAAAATTATTATAGCACATTTTCAATGGGAATTTCAATGGGAAAAAAACATGCATAAAATTTTAAAAATATCAGAGTATAAAACATGAAAGTGTAAGATATGACAGCATTAAGTTTAAGTATTATACAAAAGAATATATATATATTTCAGTGATTACATAACACTGTAGGGTAGTGGTGGTGGTTTTTTTCTGTTTTGAATTGTAGCAGTACATCAAGATAATTTATTCTTAACTATGAAATTTTTAATTTTATTTTGCAAGATATATTTATTTATGATTAAGAAATATAAAATGTTACTTCTGTAACTAATGCTATATTTTAATACTATGAAAATTTTTTATATCTTTAACATTTTGAAGAATGTAAGATAGTTGAATCATTGCTTGGAAATTTCTCTTTAAACGTCTCCTTTCAAATAATTTATATGGATTGGGAAAGTTATGCGTATTTGAGAAACAAAGACAAAAGTTAGTATGATGGATATTTTCATGTCAAACATTTGGTAGACTTGATATTGTGTGTGTGTGAGAGAGAGAATTATGATCTTAGCTTTCCTCACACTAATTTTTATTTATCTCACTTTTATATTTTTTTGATAGGATTTATTACAAAAATAATATTTATATATTTTCAAATTAACTGTTACGTTTTAAGTACTAAAATTGTTGGCTAAGTGATTTTCACATGTGAAAGGAGAATTAATTGTATTTACTTGTTCTACTAGATATCAGCAAATTCTTCATAGAAATTTGGTGTATTTGGCTTCTATTGCAGATGCTGTTCCTGGTATTTTGCCTGTAAATATATATCTTTTTATCCATTTAATATAGATATTCCTTTAAAAAATAGCTTTTTTTTTCTGAAAACTTTTTTTAAACATAAATTATTTATATTTATTTAACTTGTATGTATCAGTTTAAAATATCATAGATTATTTATTCGATTGATTGATTGAAATGTGGCGAGAAACTTTTTTTTTTTTTTTTTTTTTTTTTTGCAACAAACGCCATGATGTCCTAATGCCAAAAAAGTGCATTCAATGAATTATTTATTTTAATTGAAATGGAAGCTTATATTTTCACTTTTGGCTGTGACTATTTAAAAATAATTTTTGGACTTGCTACGATATTTTATTGATTTAAAATCCTTTATATAAAGAAGAAGTCTGATTACCATATTGTGTAAGTGTACAGAAAAGTTTACATTTCTGTCATATATGATGATTAAATAATCAGTTTTATTAACGGTTCAAGAAATTTTATAGTTATGCAATATACTCTCAGTAATCTGGCAATATCACACTAAAGACAAGCTAAGCAAAAGTGCTGGATTAGTAGTTCATTTAAGAAAAATTAAAAATATTTAATTGCAAAGTACCTTTTCTGGTTGAATTTAATGTTTGAAATTACACTAAAAACCATTCTATATTTAATGAATATTTCAAAATCTATTTATTTCATGCCAATCCATATGCAAAAATTTGTTTTTCTTTAATTCTTCTTCTTGCCCTTTTGAAAACATGGATCTTTAGTGGAGCCATATTTGTGTCCCCACCACCCGATCAGTGTCAGATTCTTGAGACTGCTATATGTTCCTTTTCTTTTTTTAGTTTTAACCTTATTTAAACATATTACATATCTATTAAAACTTTAGTAATAATTCAAATTTATAGTTTACTTATGTGATTTCATTACTGTAATCAGATAATATTTGATTCTATGAATCATAAGATGGTGTAAAAGAGATGTATTAAAGAAACATCTTTTATTTTAAATTTAGTTTCATTTAACAGAATATTTATGTTATTATTAAGATTAAATTCTACTAATATTAATTACCTTTCAATGCACTTTGTTCATATAATTGGTTATTTAAATGAGTTAAGTATTAAAATTATAGAATTATTATTTTATTTATAAATAACCATATTTAATGACTTCATTTCCCAACTTTCTTTAAAAAAATATCTTTTATTTTGCAAAGGCATACAACTGTTGTTTTGAAAAAAATTATGGGGTTAAAATAATTTTTATGTCTATTATTGAACAAATTTTATAGTAGTACCTGAGATTCTGCATTACTATAAACATCCAATAAAAGAAGAATTTCTATGAAATTTCATCTCTTATTAAGCCTTGTTATTAAATTCCTATTATATATGTAAAGAATGTTAATTTAAACGTGAGAAAGAATGTATGTATTAATATTGATGAATATAATCTTGATATTCTTTTGCTAGCCTCCTACACCTCAGCCCCATATGCAACATGGGCCTCCAACTCAACAAATGCCAAATGCAGAACCTCCTTTCCAAGGTCATCAAAATCAACCTTCAGGAGGCAACATGAATCAAAGTAAGCGAACAATTTCGATTTAAAATGCTAAAAGGAGTTAGATTTTATGAGCAACTTTAATTGGTATTTAAATTTTAAAACAATCATAAATGTAAGGAAATAATATATTTTAACTGTTATTAAATAAGTATTACAATATATCCTCAGACTAAAAATTGTGTGTTATCATACTTGAAATATCAAAAATAGTTATTTGAAATTGCTATTGAGAATAAAACCAATAATGGTAAGATAGCTGGAGAAATAATTTCTTTTAGATTACAAAAATTGAAAAGAAGTGAAGTATTGTTGCTATGACTCTAAAGTGATCTAAAATTTAGTAGTTTTTCTTTCAACATTTATGAATAATATAATGTCCTTTGCATTAATTTTTATATTATTTTCTACTAATGTATTAACATTTAATAGACATATAAATTCCTTTAATTAATCATTAAATAAATACATCTAAATTACTATTGCTTAAAAAGTAATATATGGTGATAGTGGAAAACTGTTATTGAGGAAAATAAATGAATAATAATAATAATAAAAATAAAATAAAATAACTGATGCGAATTTTAGTGATTCTATATGATCTTACTACTTAAATAAAACATACTACTTTGTTGGATAATTTATAAAGAGTTGAAATTGCTTTATGTAAAAAATTTAGTACAGTAAAGAAACTATACTAAATCTTTTAATATTTTTATATCCATACTTATAATAAAACTCAATATGTTGGCTCCTGTAGGCCTGAACATTCTACCTACAGCTATCAAATATGGAACATGTATACTTTGGTGGCTAGGAAAGTGCACCTTGGAGCAAATTTAAAATTTTTTTTAAATTAGAATTCTAATTAATTAAAAATTATCAAAATAGTGGCATTTTTCCTCTTTAACTTCCAAAAATATTATAGCACAAAATGTATTTTTACATCATATTGAAATTTAAAAATTATATTTTCTATGATACAAATGTTTTTATGAACAAATTAAATTTCTATTTTTAATGAATTTTATAAAATAATTTAATCATATTTCCCAACAATTTATTTTGTGCAAAATAAAAGTAAAATTTAAGTTGCACAAGCGTGTTGCACGTTAATGGGAAAAAAATTAACATTTATCAATGTGTTGCCATCTTTTGACAAAAGCTCAAATTAAAAAATATGTTAACTATCGTACCAAATTAAATATATAAAAATTTTCAGCACATGTCTATATGAAATTAATTAAATATGAAACATGATATTTTTTGAAAAGTAAATGCAAAGAAATGTTTTTTACAATCTTTCACAATACCTATATTACTAATTCAATTAAACAGTTTTATTTAATTCAAATAGGGTTTAATATCTATAAGATGTCTACTCTAATTGGAACCTAAGAGCTAATTTGCTAACCTTTAGTAACATATATACATCTGTTAGCAAATGATCTAGATGAAGTAAATAATTAAATTTTACATAATTTGTGTCAATAAATTACGAATCTTTAGCTTTTATTTAGATACTCTGCTCTGTGAATCATAAGTAACTGAATATCCTTAAGACACCAATATTTTAAATAAAAAGACTTGCACTCCAATCAACTAAATCAATCACTAATGCTGACTGACTTATGAAAATTCCAACATCATTATTCTATAAAAACGAGTAATTATAGATCACTTCATTGACCGTCTCAAAAAATGCAATCATCTTTCAGAATTTCTCAAGAGTGATTGGCCTAGATTAGAACATGTTGATTTTTGTAATATTGTGTTATTGAAAATTTAATAATTCGGTCAGATTTGGATGCAGAAAATATAAAAGTTTATTTATTTATTTAAAGTTGGAGAGTCAAGAATATTTTGCAGAATATGATTTTTTAGGACCTAAGGACTGTTTAAATCTTTAACTTCATAATTTTTTAAAATATATTTATAAACCGAAAAAAAATTATTATTGCTGACAGCATTTAGATCCTTTTAAAAATAAAAATAAAAATTGAATTTTTTATTGAATCCATGAAATTTTTGTTGAATAATTCTTTTGAGATATTATAAATTATGAAAATTATTCTGTTATGCACATAAGACTTCAATGCTGAACGACTCTGCTTTCAGTTTTCATATTTTTTTTCAAAGGCATGTTGGGATTCACTAAAATACGTCTTTATATCAATTGGAGTTTCATTATTTCCACTTTAATTTAAAATTGAATTTTACTAGCATTATAGAAAATTAGAGAGAAGCAAATAATACAATGAACATAACTGCTTAAGGCCTTTATAATAATATAAGTGAATGATATGTCTATCAAAATTTGAAGCATAAAAATATTTTTCTGATAAACCTATTATGAAAACAAATTGCATAAAATATAAATTGAACATTTTAGCTAGCATTAATACTGCCGAACTGGCTGGTCGCCAAAGATGGCTAGTTTACATTATATTGAACTATTTCAGATACTTTTATTTTACTTTTATTTCCGTTATTAATATTTATGTGTATGGGCGAGTCTAAAAATATTGTGTTCAGTAATTTTTAAAAACATGTATTGCTTCACACACATTGAGAATTTTGCTTTCAATTTGCATTTATTTAAAGATTATTTATAAAGTATATTGTTTTTAGATCCGACAATGGGTTCTACTCAAGGAGTTAATGCTAATCAGCCTCATGGCCCAGTATCTGGTGGAATGCAAAACTTCAGCTCAGGCCCTCAACCACCTGTTGGACAACAACGTAAATATATATATATATATATTTTAAATCCTTACTTGTGTGTAAAAATTATGCAATTTTATAGATAATATTTTTATGTGTGTTTTAATTTTGTAACGCTCGTTAATAATATACCCTGCAAATTTAAATATATATTATTTAAGCATAACTTGAATTTAAGGTTATCATTGGAATAATCTCATATTTTAAATTCATTGCCAATAATTGTTTCTAACTTGTTAAAAATAATTTATTTATAGATTTTTGGAATATTGCCAAATATTAACCAGTATGTTTTCTGCAAAATGTCAGTAATTTTTTTCTTCTGTTTGGAGAAAAATAATTGTGGAATTTGATTATTGAACTCCATACAATGAAACATGTCTTAGTCATTGCAAATATTTTATTATGTTTACAAGATATAATAATTCACTATATATCATAATTTGTATTATAAATTGTAGTTTTTTTTTTTTTTTTTTTTTTTTTTTTTTGTAATTTATGTAATTATTTATGTAAGATATATGAAGCAACTTTTTAATTGCTGATTATTATTATTTAATACTAATATTAAATGAAGGTTATATATGTGCAGATGCATATTTTTAAGAATTACCAAAAAATTAAAACTATGTTTGCAATTTTGGAAACATCGTTTGTTTTCCAAATCCCACCTTTTTCTTTAAATATTAAATTTGACATCTACTTTTCAGTTTTTCTTTCTGAAAAAAAAAACCTAATATTAACTAAAAGTATTCCCCTTCTTGTGTATTTTTAATTCCTTTGTTTATAATTTCTTATTTTCTAAAAAACATATATGTTTAAATTATTGCAATAAAATTTAGCATCTTTGATTATATTGATTTAAAACTTGGATTTTAAATCAATATAATTTTAATCAGTTATATTATGATAAAAAAATTGAGATTAACATTTAAATAAAATAGATCAACAGATGGCTGCTGGTGGTCCTACACCTGGTGGAAATCAACCACATGGTCCTCCATCAACTGTTCCTTCGAACTTCAACCCTTCTCCTCCGAATCAAAGTGGACCACATGCTCGTAAGTTTTTTTGCATGTGTTTTTAGATGTTCTGCACTTGATATATGACCTATTATTAAATATACAGAAAAGAAATTCCCATTTATACCAGATTTTAAATTAGATTACCAAATGATTACAATTATTTATAATCACAAAAGGATACTTGGCACTTTTCCACTAGCTTGACAGTGGGCATTGTCTTTCCAAGCATAAAATTTGGTACAATTTTTCTTTCTTTCTCAACTCATTAATTTTTATAACATTTTATTTCTTTTTTTAACAAAAAAAAGTTAAATGCAACGAAAAACTAAATTCCTTTGAAATTCAGATTTGTTAATAAAACACCAAAAAATAAGATCTGTATTACTTTTCTGGCAACACAAAGTCAACCATGAGTGTGCAAATACAACAACATTAATAAAATGAGAGAAAGTAAAACAATAAGTTTTTATGTGTAAGATTATGATATTCAGTATAAATTTTAAGTGGCATTGTCCAAGTACAAAATTTTTTCAGAATTCTGTGGAACAATTACAATTTTTTAAATAAATGTTTAAAAAAAAAATCTGTTGATGAGAAATTTCAAGTATTTGAAATTTGGGTACTTCTGAATATTTATGACTCCTGGATTTTATCACTAAATCAACAAGAATTTTTTTCTTCTGCTTAATAAGTAAGCAATTATTATGATTGGTATCTATTTAAAGAAAAATCAATGAGTAAAAAAAGATACAATTAGTTTTTATAAAGATTTAAAATGATCATATTTATTATTGAATTATATACAAGTAAGAAATAAAAGAAAATTATAAAAAGATTCCTGTATCATTTTTGTTATCATTCCATGAGATTTGACTGTTTTATACAGATATTATTTTCTATTCTTTTTTACCCTCTTAAATTATCTATGTACTTCTTTAAAACAATACCTTCATCTTTGTGCTAATTTAGCATTTCACATTTTTATTATTTTCTTTGCTATTTTTTTAATTTTATCAAATGTTTTGAAATTAGTGTTTTCTAGGGAAAAGTAGTATCTTGTTTGAACTTTTTTTGTCTTTCAGAAAAGTCATTAAGTTTAATTATTATTTTATTGTTTTTATTTAACAAGAAAATATTAATTTTATTCTGCCCTTCTTGGTGAGATGTTATTTGAATATTGAAAATTCTTGCCTATATACTCTTCAATCTTTTTTTAGGAAAAAAAATTAATTTAAGATAATTATCAAAACATATATATGTTTTTGGAGCATTTTCTTTAAATCTGTTTGCATCTTGTTACATTGTAGTATGGACTTTCTTTTGTAAACAAATAAAAATTGTAGATACTCATTTTGCTCAAATTTAAAAAATAAAAAATGACCAAAAAATTGCAGTTGATTAATTTATAACTTTACTTCTATGTAATAATATTTTTCTGAATTTAAAATTGCATCTGATTTTTTGAATTTAATTTAATTTTCTGAATTTAAATTTGCATCAGAAATATTTTTACTTAGTTTATTAATAAGTTTGTTCATTTTACCCTTTTTAGGGCCGTGGGAAGTATGCTTCCTACCAAATTTATCAATCTTTGTATGAAATTATGTAGGTTGGCATAAGTTCTGACACATATTTTTAGTAAGTCAGAAACTTAGATGCTTCAGTTCTTAGACAAAATGATGTGTCTTGATTTGTTACTTAATTATTAATTAACCAAATTAATTAATTAATCAAAATAAATTTATCTAATAAATTAAATGAATCCCTTTCCTTATTCTAATTTCAAGCCTAAAAATATTTTAACATAATATGACTAGAAAAAAAATGACCATTTGAAGGGTTAAAGATATAATACCAAGCTATTTTTTTTTTCAGATCATTTAATTTTGTTACACTTTTAAAATGCAAACATTTACATACAAAGTATAAACATTTGACAAAGTTATTTATTTGTTCTGTTTGGAGCATGGTTACCTGTTCAAAATTTTGTGTTAAAACACTGACTAGTTTTTTTCCTTCCACCATAGGTAGCTCTGCATATGCACATTTGTCACAAAAATAATAAAAGATAGTTAGTAGTTCCATTTTTAGTTATGTAAATAAACAAGGAGCAATTCTTTGTAAACTATTGTAATTTCAGGCAAAATACTAGATGCTCTAAAAGGGTAAAAAAGTATGTTTTTTGGCTTAATTTCTTAATGGTGAATTAATCAAATAAAGGTTTGTGAAATTGTCTTTCTTGATGGAAAATTTTACTAATTCTTTTTTCTTAAAGCCATTTATATGACAATATATGCTATGTCTATCAGTTACACCTCATGTCTGATAGAGATAGATAGTATTACAAAGAAAATAAAGCTAGTCAGTGTTTCCAATAAAAAAATTGTCTTTGATGTAAAAAACATTGAATTTTTAAGGAAATTTCTCAATGAAACAGTGGATTTTAAATTTCCACCATGTTGTAGCGTATTTTCATATAAAAAAATATATATTGTGTTATTTTTCTGGTTAATTATTCATTTGGGAACTATCCTGAACAATAAATTATATTTCTCAAGAAAAAAAATGAGAATAAATTTTCTCTATAGATCTATAATCATGCATCAGAGTCCTGTATGTGGATTTTGTTGGTAGATTATTTGTATTGCAGTTATTCTAAGATAGACTTCTCAATAATTTATTAGCTTTTACTGTTAATTATGTCTAGTTATTGTTGGATATATATGTTATTCATTAAATATTGAATCAGTTCTGTTAAAATATTTTATTTTATGTGTATTTAAAGTTTCTTAAAAAAAAAAAAAAAAAAAAAAAACATTTTTATTATTTTGAAAGTTGTCATAAAGCTTTCTTCGTCCAAACTTTAATATTTATAATTAAAAATAAGGAAGAAATCACATTAGCTTAAATAACACCACCAATGTTTAAAAACCCAATTAAATATTTTAAAATATATAATTGATATTTCATGCACTTAATTATTTCTAATTCTGGAGTTGTGGAGAAATATCTTCTGTTAAAAATCATTAAATGATTTTTTTTTAAATTAGTATTTAAAAAAAAAGTTGTAATCACTTTAAGAAGTCCTGTTCTATGTTAGAATCAATTGCATATATAATTGTCCTTGGTCATAATTTTCAGCTGCTCTTATTTTTTGTGTCTGTGTGCTTGCTTTCAGATCAGCCCATGCCTAATAATCAGAATCCTAATCAACCTCATGGACCCGGATCTAATTTTAATTCTGCTTCTCAACCCCCTAATGCACAATCTCGTGAGTGTCTTAGCATTTTATTGTATTTGCTTATATCATGTATTGTGTGTTTTTTGTTATTTATATTATTTATAAATTATATATTAAATTTATTTACAAAAGTTTAGTTTTCTTATTTTAAATAGGCACTATATTAAGATTGGGTATTATTAATATGTTTTTTGTGTGTGTGTGTGATAATTTCAAATTAAGTAATTTCTTAATTTCTTGAATTTTGTCTTCACTGTAACTTTGGTTTTTGCAGGCTTTTAATTTTCTCACAGAATCGAAACACTGAAGTTTGCAAATTTCTTGAAGTTCTTTCTCATGCTCTTTCTTTCATCCTTTTTGCTTATCTATTTGTTCTATCTGGATTTTGCTTCCTCCATGGTTTGGAAAAAGAAATCTTGATAAAAGTTAAAAAATTGAGTTGCATCTATGAAATTTTAAAGAATAAAAAGTGTTTAAAAAGTCAATTATTGTTGCTTCATTGGCTATACTGGTGAACATTTTGATATTGTGAAAATTGTATACAATATCGTTTTTCATACTCATATATTCGTGTGTGTGATACAAATTGTCTGCATTCTTAAAATTATTTTCTAACCTCTTGATTTCAATCTTCACTTTTAACTTCTGAGTTGAATGGAGTTGTGACTTTCTATACTTCTTGTAAATTCTGTAACTTAAACTATCCACTGCTGAGCTACAGTATCGTATGAAGATAATGTGGTTAAAATAAATGTGCCTTGCTTGAGCTAGAATTGAATAAGATTGAATCTTTTCAAGATATGTAAACTCGGAATGCTTTTGAACTCTTTCACACTCACACACCTTCTTTATCTGATTGTTTGCCCTTTTTTTTTTTTGTGAGTGTGTTACTCTAGTGTTGCTTATAGATTCAAATAAAAATAAAAAAAACTTTTAGACGTACTAAAAATTTAAAATGCCTAGAAAAAGAAAGTTATGATTTAAAGAGCCCCCGCTCCCTGTATTTTTGTCTGTCATAGATATGTACTAGGAGGCTTTGTTGTCTTTCTCTCGCCAACCCTGATTTTGTTGATAACATATGCATTGTTCATCAGTTGTAGTTAGCAAGTTTTTAAAATCCACTGGCCATTCATTCATTGTTGGAAGCTTAATATTTCCATGTTCAAAACATATATTTTCTGATCTTCTGATTCAAAACTCAAAGCCCCGCAATGAGAACATTATTTGCTTAATATCTCTAATATCTAAATATTTAATCAATTTTTCACATTTTGCCACAAACTAAGCAGCTTTGCAATCAATTTTCCTCAAAGCCCCGCAATGAGAACATTATTTGCTTATACCTCCAATATCTAAATATTTAATCAATTTTTCACATTTTGCCACAAATTAGCAGCTTTTCAATCAATTTTTCTCAAAGCCCCGCAATGAGAACATTATTTGCTTATATCTCCATTATCTAAATATGTAATCAATTTTTCACATTTTGCCACAAACTTAGCAGCTTCGCAGTCACTTTTCCTTTTCGGATTACCAGATTTTCGCTCAGTCTTACTTCACTTTTTTTTTCTTCATTTGATATAGATGGATGCTCCATTTCTATTTTTAAAAAAACAGTGCAAAGTTAGCACATGTATTACTTATGTATTCAAATAATTGCTAGTCAAGAGATGAAAATTTTCTGTTACTCAAAAAAAGATAACCAGAAAGCTATTCATTAGTGTTGCCACAAATGGTGTGTATAAAAGTAGAATTAATAAAGTTTTTTTAAACTCATTTGGTGTTAATTAAAGCTTTACTTTAAGGTTTTTTGACACCATTTCAGTGTCAAGTGCACTATAAATACTTACTATGGAATAATAATAATTTTCATTAAATATTTCAAACAATTCTGGCTAAACAAACCTCAAATATCATAGCTCAGGTGACTCACTCTCTGCCAATCCAAAGTGAATAAAAAGTATTTTTTACATTTAAAAGAATTATATAGTAGAGGAATATAATCTAGCAAAATTACTATTCTTTATATAAAATAGTATAATCAATATATATTATATAAAGCTTTGTATTTAAAACTGGAGTTTATTTTTTTTTGTCAGAACTCATTTCATTACACAAAGATTTAATAATTTATAAATCTCTATTGATTGGTATTAGTGTCATGTAGTTTTCTTCATGCTCTCATTTTAAGTTGTCATTAACGTAAGATATTTTGAATAATTTTTAGTCCCCTAATTTTTCACTCATTGCTACCATTGAGATATGTATAATAATACAAAATGGTCTCGGATCAGTATCCTCATGCAATTGCCACACTTCTCAATGGTTTAATCCAGCATTGAGTTTATTTCATTTTCTTTTGTTTCCTTCTGGACTTCTTTAATTAACTGATCTAATAGGATTTAAATTTGGATCAGCTCAGACCTTTGTTTAATTTTAGGCCTACTTCCAAGATAGCCCCCCCCCCTTTTTTTTTTTTTTTTTTTTTTTTTGCAGGATGATTCTTTTAGAAGTGTTTTCAATAGAGTCAGATTGCCTATTTCAATAGTATTAATTTTATAAATTTACTATCAGTATTCTTAAAACAATTGCATTGATTTTTGTTATAATTTTATTGTTGCACATTATACAACTCTATTCTGTCATAAATATTTCTTTAAATTTTTTTTTCTTTTTTTCTTCCGGAACTCACCAAAAAATAGATTTTGTCTCTGAATATCACCCATATCTCTGATGCATAAATCAAAATGGATCTGACAGCAATTTTATATTGTAATATTTTGGTGTTTGTTAAGGTTAGATTTCTTGAATCAAATCTTTATAAAATTGGATCTGAGACAAGTGAAATTTTCAACAACTTCATATTCTATGACAATAAGAAAATTAGAGCTGTGGTCATCTGCTTAGTGTATGGCATTGAATTTCTTTTTTCTTTCTTTCTTCCTTTTACCAAACTTATTATTTCATAGAATGTGCAATTATATCTGAAGGTTTTAATTTTTTGTTGAATGTTTTAATTACTGTTTTTATCTGAATGTTTAGAATAATAAGCATTTATCTGTTTGAAGTTATTTATTTCACTTTTACTTTAAGCTTAATGTGTAACACCATATATTTCACCTATAATTAAGACACTGTCTGGCTAAAAAGCATTTCTAGATTGAATGTTGATTGTATATTTGTTTTTGCCCTATGCATGGTATAACATAGTCAAATCTGGCTCTTGTGCCTTTCAACACTTAACCAATTTTATAAACTGTGAATTGGTATATCCTTTATGATTTTGTGATAGGTATTGGTTTATAAAAAGATGATATTGTTTTTAATTATATTTAAGTTATATGTTGATTTATTCTTTATATTACCTATTATGTAGGTACTAGACCATTTGATCCCTCCCCTTTCCACAATAGCTAGTATGACCTTTCTATATTGAAGTCATTAAGGTGTCACTTCCATCATATAGCTAATTTGCAATGTCTAATCATGGTTCATTTCTATTCCTCTATTCTAATATATTACTATTTTTTCATAGATCCAAATATGCCGCAAGGTCAGAATGTTGTTGGAAATCAGAGCCATGGACCAGGTGGACCTCAGAGTTTCAGCGCTGTATCACAACAACCTCCTGTGGGACATTCTCGTAAGTTTATGCTTTATTTTAGCGTTTACTCAGTAGGAGCAAGTGGTTTCTTTTATGCTACCTAGTTTCTATATTATTCAACTCAATAATGTGCTAAAGAAGTGTATAATATTTCTGATAAAAACACAAGTAGATATTTGAGCCTAAAACTCACCTGAATTAACTTTTGTTGTTTAGATTGTTAATTCAGTTTTCATACATACAGCATTAACAAAGGAAGTTTCTATTAATATAAGCTAATTATAATTCTTACATTAATCTGTATTTTATTGATTCCACTCATGTTGAGATGTAGATTATACTTATGATTTAATATGCCTTTGAAGAAATAAGTTTGGATATTTTAAGAGATCTTTTCATTTTTTTTAACTTCCATTTATTTAATATTATTTTTTATGTTTATAGCTGGACCACAGCAGCAGTATCAACCACAGCAGCCATATCCATCCAGTCAACCTCCTCCACAGCAACAGCAGCAGCAACAACCTCCTCCTCATACTCAATACAATAGCAGTCCTTCTCCCCAAAATACTTATGTCCAACAACAGCAACAACAACAACAGCCCCCACCTCAGTCACAGCAGCAACAAAATCATCCTCCTTCCAACTATAGCAATCCATCTCCCCAAAGCTATCCAACTCCTTCAAGCCAATCTCAGCAGGGGTATGGCCCTAGCTCCTCTCCACACCCCCAGTCAGCTCAACAACCACCGCCACCATCTCAGCAACAGCAGCAGCAACAACAACAACAACAGCAGCCACAATCTCAGCAGCAACCTCCACAACAGCCACCACAAACTCCTCAGCAGCAGCAGCAGCCACAACAACAGCCACCATCACATCAACAACCTCCAAACCAGCAACCTAATCCTAATTCAAACTATCCAGGTCCTGGTGGTAGTCAGCCTCAGCCTCAAGGAAGTTTCAATGTTCCGCCAACATCAACCGCTTCACAACCACAGCCCTATACTTCTCAGTCATCACATACATACAACCAAAACCAACAATATGGGCAGCAGCAGCAACCATCTTCCAATGCTACTCAGTGGTATAACAGCCAGAACAACCAACCATATGCCCCAACCACTTCTTCACAGCCTGGATATCCTTCAGGTGGCCCCATATCCCAAAATTATATGGGCCATTCTCAAAATTTCCAACCACCTTCAGGAAATTCTTACAATTCTCCACCATCTACAACTCAATCCAATTATGGCCCTCCTCCTCAACAGCAATCTAATTACATGCATCCCTCTGCTGGTTCTAATTCTACCCCTCCACCATCTTCCACACCCCAAAGCAGGTTTCCAGCTAATTATGGCCAGGGCAGTTATGCTCACTATAGGCCTACTTCACAGCCATCTTCGATGTCTCATCCTAATATGAATAATCAGATGGGGCCACCAGCTGGGCATAGGCAAGCTGGGCCAAATGCTAATTCTCAAGCATACAACTATGAGCAGAATCCAGCCTACTCTCAGTATCAGTCGCAGTAATGCAGTAGTGGCGTTGTGTGAAAATATGAGATGATTTTAGCTTGATAAGAAAGCACATTTGTTTTATCCTCCCCCCCCCCTTTTTTTACTTGGAGGTTTTGTTGTTGTTATTTTAATATAATTAAAAATGTGATTTTTACTTCCAAGAAGAATAAGTGATCTTTTGCTAATTATACATATAATTTAAATTTGGTTTTATCCTTATGGTCATTTTAGTTTATCTATTTTTAGATTTCATTCTTGAAGTTAATTTTTTAGGAATTTCTTATAGTGATTTTAGATTAAGTTAATGTTGTCTTTCATTGGATAATCATACCATTAATTAATTATGTGTATTCATATATTATTTAGTCTGATTGCATTATTAATATATCCTGTTTATTATTCGTATTTTACTGTTTTTCATGTGCAGAAATTTGGTTTTTGTTGATAATGATAAACTGGAAGTCACAGTGAAAAACATAAGTGATTGCATTTATGGCAAATGCAGTTCTGTTTGTGTATTTTCTTTTCAGCACATGGCTAATATAAAAATATTATAAAATTTAACAATTTCTATCTAATTTAAAAATATTTTTAAAATGTCTGTTTAAATTTATAATATTTTTTTTAAAAATATAGATTTGTTTCATTTTAATGATGCTTTTAACTAAATTCTCTTTGAATATATAATTTATTTTTAAATACTGTCAAATTCAAAACTATATAACAGAACAAAGACTTGCCAATGCTATTAGTTTGAGTCATCAGATACTGTTTTTTTAAACTTCTACAAAACCTGTATAATTTTTATTCTCAAGATAGACAAACAGAAAAATTGGAGAGTAAGTTTGCATACCTTATTAGATTGTGATTTTATAAATTATGACGTATTGTTCTGTGGCAAAGCATAAACAAAAAACATAAGATTAATTTGTATAGAAAATTATAATTCTTAATTGATGCTTCAGTTGATTATTTAAATATTTCTAGTGTTCATTTACTGTAATCAATTTTATTCTTTCTACATGCTTCTCATATTTAAAATATGGTGCAAATATTTTCTTACAAGTTTTGTTTTTAAAGTAATATAATTATGTGTATAAAAATTGTTACAGAAATAATATTATTTATTTCAAAAATGAACTAATTGATAAAGTTATTTAAAGGTAAATCATAAATAATTAAAACTTAATAAGTGGGTTTTATGTGGCACAACTGAATTTGGGTTACTCGGGATGTTTTCAAAATGTGCACCATAAATCAGGCGTTTATCAAAGTTTTAGAGATTTCTATTTAAAAGCTTCTGATATCGTAACATTTCAAACAAAAAATAAAAAGTGTTGTAAGCCCAAAATTGGGAAAGAAGAAACGAAGCAAAAATGCATTGAACTAAATGAAAATTTAGTTTAAAGCAGTTGTTTGTAATAACTTTTATGACATATTTTATTTGGAATGATTTTCTTAATCTTTCTTATTTAAAATTGCTAAATTTTGCTATGAAAATAACATGAAAATTTTCACAATTTCATTTAAGGTCATAATCTTTGATATAGAAATTTGTTGGCTACCAAAAATAATGCATTTGAAGTCAAATAATTGTGATTGTTTTGTGCCACACATTATATAATTAATTCAAAGTCTCTTTGAAGTTAAATAGAGCCATATTCAAAGTCTTGAATGTGGGCTCAAATATGATAATATATGTTTAAAATCTGAAATTTGTAACTTTTGCAGCATAATTTTTGGTTGTGCTTGTGTAATTATTATTTCCATGTTTGATAACTGTTTACTGTGTAAATTTTCATGTCCTGCCATTACTTTTTTTTTAAATAAATATTTCCTTTAGTTAAATTAATCTTAAATTTAGTGTAATCATATTTAATCTATAGGTATTGTATATATATTGAAGGGTGCTTAATATTTCTACGGTTTTTCCAGTGTATGGCTCATTTATATGGTACTCTCTTTGTTCCTGCTATGTAACTGATGCTATAATCCTTTGATACCATTTACTAGACAGCACCTGATCCTGTGTGTAAATGTATATCATGAAATGCCTCTTTTCTATTAGAAATGGGGCAGTCAATATATATATATAACAGGTACAGCAACCTGTTGTGCAAAAAAAAAAATGAATATTTTGAATTAGAGGTTATTAGATTTGGCTCCGTATTGGCATGAAATATAACTTTTCTTTTAGAAATAAAACAGCTATAATAGTGGAAATGTTGATAAAAAATTGAAGATTTTGAACAATAATGTTTGCTAGATTTCTCATGAAATGCCAATTTTCTGTTAAAAATGAAGCATCCAAAGCTTGCGATAAATATAATTACATTGTATGGAAAAGTTTGCAAAAAACTACATCCTTCAAAACCTTGAGTTGCTAAATTTAGCACAATTTTAATATTGCAAACTAATGGGAAAAGACTTACATTTCATTTACACATTTTTATGATGCTATTTGAATCTTTATTGCATCTTCAATGCTAGATTGAAATTCTTTTCATGTTATAATAAGGACTGGTTTATGGAGAAAACACAACTATGATTCATGGTGATAATTTGTTTATATTTAAATAAGCTTTTTTTTTTTAATTATTTAATAAGATTAATGTGCTTATTGGCTTTTTTTCTAGCATTTTAAACAGTTAAAAAAAATCCCATTTAGGAATTGTTGATTTATCATTCTCAAAGTAAAAAAAATCATTAAATTCATTGCATAAAATTTGCATTTCATTTTTGATTTGGAGCTGGTATTTCCTTATATTCTTGTTTCTCCAGTAGATGATTAGAACAGGGTTTCCCAGTCTGTGATACATGTGTCAATAATAGTTCATTATACTTTTTTTATTGAAAAAAAAAAAAAGATGTAAATGAATGTAAAATAATGTCTCTTTTAACATTTTATTTTATTCTGATACAATTTTTCATTCTGGAGCTCGCGGTGGTGACCATACTGGACATATGATAGTTACAACTCTGGGGTTAATACTGAGACACTAAAATAAATAAGGAATATTTCCAAGAATTTATCGTAGACTAATAGTAGCATCATATGGCTATTAATTTAAGTAAAAATTTCACTTATGAAAGAATTTGAATATTGTAAATTTAAAATATATTTTTCTTTCATTATAATCACTCTATTTGGTCTGTAGTTTTAAACAAAAAGAAATCTTTTTATGATGATACATATATTCAAAATGTATCATCATGGAACTTATTTAACTGCAAAATATTCTTCTTAATGTGGTGTGAAAACCTCTGGTTTAAAATATTTTCATTTCAGAAATGGCCACAAAAATAAATTTTCATCCTTAAAAGTTTTTCTGAATAAGGCCATCAATTTTTAATCAGGTTATCAACACATTTAAAATGTATCTAGTGATAGTGTTACTTATTTGATGAAAGTTTCTGTTTCCCCCTCCCATTTGTGAAATTATGTGTATAGTGTAAACGAAGTTGTGGGCTTTGTAGCCCTAATTTGCTCATATTTTTCTACTGAAAATGAATGTTTATATATGTTATCTTGATGTTCTTGCATAGTGTCAACTTATTTGTTTTTTAATAATTCTCAATGCACCAAATTAAATTGGTGAAATCTAATTCATGTTACTTCCTCCCTCCAAACAGCAATTGTCTGAAACATCATTTTTTTTTTTTTCTTTATTGCCCGAAGTTGCAAATTGAGTTTTCTTAATATTTTAAAAATTGAATTGAATTTTAAATTTTTTTATTTAGTTTGAAATGTACAGAACCTTATAAAACCAAACTCGTGAATTTAGCATTGAGCATTAAGCTTATAATTAATCATACCGGTGGTAAATTACATTTACAGTGCAAATTGCAAAATATAATTGAAAGATGGCTATTTCTTTCTTTATTGTTTTCTGCTATTTGGGAGTAAAGATACTTATTTCCATTGATTATATTGTTTTAATTTTTCCTAAAATTTTTAATGCTTCAGTTTCCTAATTTTAATTTTTTCTATTTAAATAAATTTTAGATATTTTTATCAATTATATAAAACAATATAATGTTGAAAACAATAAAACAAAATCTCCATTGCCAATCTAATTTGCCATTTTCATTTAAAATCAGCTTTAACACATGTATGCTGACATATTTAATATTTTTGTGGCTATGTTTATGATCTCTCTCTCTCTCTCTTTTTTCTTAATGAACTGGTCAATTTACTTTTGCATTTTAGCACATTTTTATGGCATCATTTTAATTATTTATTTTAGGTTAGTTTTATGAAATTGCATGTTTTTATTTGTTATGACATCTGACAGAACTAATCACTAAAACCGGTTTGAAATAATGATCCACCGTTCGAAACAAAAAAGAAATACCAAAAGAAAATAACTTCTAACTGTACCATAAGGTAAGAACAGAATGGCGTGCAACATAGAAGTCTAATAACATTGTTATTTATTGGGAAATTCCTCACCTATCATCTTTTACTAAGCCCATTACTATATTTAGTAGAATTCTCATAAACACTTCATTCTGTTCAAGATAAAATGCATGATTGCATAATAAAATTTCAGACCTCAGCTCATCAATCTTTGCTACAATACAATATAAATTTTTGAAATTTATGATCCCATAATGATTTATTTTTCATTCACACACATGAAAAAAAAAATAGTTGTATGAGTCACTAAACACCAAAACAGTATAACAAATGCTGCTGGGCAATTATATATATGTATATATATACAGTTTTTACCAACTATGATTTCGATCTTTTCTTAAATTAGAGAAAGAGGCAAATAAGGCAATGAAAGTTTGGAAGGAGGGAGTATTAATTGTTATGAATGAGCAATATAAAAAATTGGCATAAACATTTGTTAGATTCAAAAATTGATAAATCTCATCTAATGTTCTGTATTTATGATTACATGTTAACGTTCATTTATGCAAAAAAATTTCAAGAGTAATTTTCGTCTACAGATTTTGATATCAATGGCTAAAAAGTTCAGTGATATCTTAAACTGTTTCTTTGTTGTTTTTTTTATTGCTACTTAGATCAATATAATTCTTTACACGGCACATCTAATTTCAATTGTCCTTAGCATTCCAATTTAATAATCATTATTATTTTTAAATAGAAGAAAATATAGATATCTACAGGTGTCAATGTCTCTTTTCTTGGAACAGTGGTTTTCAAATATTTGGTGAGATTGATTAATTTAGAATATGTGCTTGACTGATTGTGATTTTTTTTTTTTTAATCCTGCAAATTTATCAAAAAATTAATGAGAATTGTCTCATGGAATTGTTTTACTTTGACTACAGTTTAATTGAGCACATTTAAAGAAAGTTCTATTTTGCTCTTAGTAAAGCAATTTTTAATTCCGATTTATTAGTAAAAACCAATCATCATTTGTAATACAAAATGTAATATAAAAGAAAAGAAGTTCAATTTTGTTGAATACTTAATGTTGATATTAAATTACCAGGATTTTGCATCTAAGCTTAAAAATATGAGTAGTATTTGATGTATTTGTACAATCCTAAAGTTTCTTGAAAATTTTACCACATATTAATTAATGTGTCCCCTTTATTTGAAAACCACTGATAAATATTTTGCATCATCTTTAATTCTTGTCGTTCTTGAAATTTCTGTGTGTTGTAAAGTAGATGTCTGTTTTTGCCTGCTTACTGGTCAAAACAACTTTCCTGAAATCATTCTGTCCCATTAATAATGTCTAAATAAGTGTATTATTTCATTAACTTCATCCTGATTCTTCGTGTTTAAAAATATATATATACAAAATTTTGTGAAGTCTAAAAAATGTATCGTATAATTAATTGTGTAATTTGGTGAATTTCTTGTTCTTTCAACTATAGATGTGTAATTTTTATTTCTTTTATTCTTTGATTTATTATGAAATAGAATTAAAGTCTTGGATTTGCTTACATTTTTGATATTATTATTCGATTGATACTTATCTGATAAAAAATAGCATTTTTTGGTGAAATATGTATTAAAAAATATAATGATATGTATCTAATTATTCTCTTATAGAAATGTTTTCAACATTTTTTTATTATTATTATTAAACTTATATCCATTTGTATTCTGTTGCTTTCCATCTTCACTTTTCTTCAAAATTTTCTGAAGTATCTATCTGTGGTGCTGTGATGTTTTTATTTTGTCAATCTTTAATAAAATTCTTGATATTTGTATTGTGTATGCGAGTTTATTTACTACCGTCGGTCCTAAACATTGAATTGAATTGTTGAATACAATAATTATGTTTCAGGAATTCAGACATGCCTTGCAATATATATATATATATACAGGTGGTTATCAAAATAATGGAAACACCTTAGATTATAAAGAATCATTTATTAGTATGATAAGGACCACCTTTGGCATGTAATACCGCTTGGATTCGCCTAGGAATCGATTCATACAAGTGTTGAATAGTGTTTAGAGGAATATTGTACCATTCTTCCTGAATATATTGCGAAAGTTCTGGGAGAGATGCTAATTGGAGGATATCGATTCTGTATTGAACGCTCTAAAATAGACCATAAAGGTTCAATTATATTGAGGTCAGGTGACTGTGCGAGCCAAGACAGATGTTTAATTTCATCCTCGAGTTCATCAAACCATGATTGGACAAGTCTGGCTGCATGGATAGGCGCTACTGAAAAAACAAGAGACGCGCACTCGGTTTAAATCGCTGACAGATAACTGTCGGCGGACTTGTAAAGTGCCACAAGTCACAACACAAAAAATAAGCAAGAAGGGTTTCCCAGAAACTTTCTCATATGCTCTACAATTAAGATGTTATCCCCCACCCCCTGTTAAAATTAAGGATTTTGGGGACGAATGAGGTAAATGCTTTACTTGTCATTATTGAACAAAAGTTACAATACATATATTTGCCATGAATCTAACATTTTTACTGAATGTATCGTGCAAATATGTATTTCGAAGCGCCTTTTTGACAAAAGAATAAAACCAAAATCTGACACTGTAGTATCAAATTTTGGTAGTATTAAATTTCGGTATGCTAATTTGTGACTACAGTTGCAATCACAAGATATCATACCGAATTTCGTTGATTTAACTCATTCCGTTTATGAGTTATTGCGCTTGTATTCGTATATATGAGAACGTATAGACAGACCGACTGTCAACCCTTTTACAGATTTGCTCAAAATTTGATTATTTTAGACACATATTACATTTAATACATGAAACATATGTACTAAATTTTATCTATCTAGATCTTTAAGTTTTGTAGTTATTGAGCTCACTTTTAATCGAACAGCTAAACAGATTTCGAATGGACGCTTTTCCTTCAAACTTTCATAAAAATGTGCATATTTGTTTGTTATTCCATTTACCAAATTTCATCTGTCTAGATCAAACCGTTTTTGAATAATCGTGTTTATAGGCAGAGTGACAGATAGATATATTGCCAAAATCATGTGTTTTTCGAACTTAGGGTGTCTGAAACTTGGAGATTCGTCAAAATTTTGAGTTCGAATTGTTTGATGATTGCCATACTTCTTTTATGCTTCGTATGCGAGAAAATAAAAATGGTTGACTAATTTGTTATAGGGCAATGATTCCCTTTATAGCTGGCCTTGTTTTGAAATATAATGAGGAAAATTGAAAATATATACTTTTTGTGTATTCCTTTCCATCAATTGCATCCAAAATTTGATATAAATCTACAATTTTGGCTAAAAAAATTATCTGCTATCAAATTTTATTCTCCTAAATCACTGAGTTATTGAGTTAAAGCATACATTTACAAGCGAATATACTGACCAAAGGGCTCTTCCCGTTCTTTGACAGATTTTTATAAAATTTCCGCATTTTTGTTGATAAATTTTTATACCAAATTTCATCCATATAGCTTTCTCCGTTTTATTCTATTATGTTCGCTGGCATAAAGACTGATTTCTTGTATGCGGATTTCTTCATCAGTGCACAATGAGCAAATTTTGATATAAATCCATAAATTTGATAAGACTACAAATCAAATTCCATCATTTCAAATCGATGTATATTATTGAAGCCACGTGTTCACAGACAGATTGACAGATATAATTCCTCAAATGTGTTTTCGGACCCAGAGAGGCTAGGATGTGCAAATTCATCGGAATTTTGAGTTCGAATAATTAGAAGATTTGATACTTCCTCTGCCTATATTTCTTATTTGAAAAATTAAAATAAATAAATTGATTTTAGGATCACAGAGAAAAATTTAAACTACTAAAGAGACCCTGAAAGACCAAATGGAGCTCATGGAAATTATCTAAATTTACAGTTTAATTGTCGACAATATTGTCGTACTGCTCTCATATGCCAGCTACTCTAACAGATAAGTAAAACTGACTAAAATATAAAATTTTGTGAATGCCCACTTTTCTATACTTCTACTTTCTTGTATATGAAATATATAAAGAAAATGTATTGTAATCGTCAAAAAATGCGAAATAAAAATTGAATCTTAACTTTTTAGACTTTTCTGAGTCTAAAAAGCCCATTTTTGAAATTATATCCTTCTGTCTGTGCAATTTGAGCTGGATGGATGACATTTGGTGTATGATCTTTCTACAAACTTGTATATTTTTATAAAATTTTGAACGATACTTATTTACGGGCAGTCTTTCAGTCTGACTTTTCTAATAAATTGAACATGATAACTACTAAATGTAAACAGCTAAACGAATAAAATTTGATGCACAGATACATCAAATTTTGAACCAAATCCATCAATGATTTGACCGTCTGTCTATCTGTGCTTTCTCATGCAAGTAAATGCGATGATTAAGAAAGACAATGACTTAGATAAATGAGATTTAGTGTGTGTCCTTATTATTAAAATTGTCGTTCTATGTCAAATTTTGTGTTTAATCTTTCGAAAAAAAAGAAGGTGCTCAAAGTGTCACTTGGTTTTCTTCATTATGTCATGGAAAAGTTCATGAGTGGATACTCAGAAAATAAAAATCTGAGCACTCGTGAGTTCACAAGGCTCCCAGCTGGTTGTAAGGGTAGGGGATAAAATCTCCATTAAAGAATATACGGAACTCTTCGTGGAGATCAGTATTTGTATGTTTATTAAATTGGTGACATTAAAAAAGACAAATTTTTAAATTTTGAAACAGTGTAAAACTTATTTTTGTGAATTAATGTTTTCGGAAATAATCGCAGAGAAATTGCAACTTCAGCTATTTTAAATTAATTAAAATTCTTATTAAGAATTAAAGAAAAACGCCGCGAGATGCATATTTCCACTCTCCAAAGTATATAGTTTGTTCCGAATTCGGTAGCTATACATCAAACGGTCTGGTCTATACAGCGCCGAAATACACACACACACATACATTATTAATAGTAGAGTTCGTGGTAGCAATAGAAATAGAGACAAGAATTCTTTTATCGTCTGAAATATTTTTAAAAATTAAATTTAGAATAAGAATGGAATTTTAAAAGCCGTTGATATCTTACAATCTATCGAATTTTAAAAACCATTCTTGTTTTAATGAACATTTAAGATGATTGATGAAAACAATTCATTAAAAATTTCTGATTCACCCATTCGCGATGATTTGAACCATTTATCACAGCCTGAAACTGTTGCTGTCGTCAAACGTCTCATTTATTTGCTCACAAAAGAGTAATTGTCTTTCCTTTCGCTTGAATTTGAGCGAAGGAATGTTTTTTTTTAAAGTTTCAAGAAATATCTCCTCCAGATTTTTCGTTATTCAAAGTTCTATACTTTCATAATTGCAATATTATTTATTTGATGTTTCATAGAAAATGCAAGCAAAAATGACAGGAAATTTTGACGATAGGAATTTTATTAAAACAAACTAAATAAAAAAACGTTTATAATCATCATCATCATTAAAAAAAAACCGTTGACAAAATAACAAAAGTATTTAAAAAAATAAAGAGTAATTCCATGTTTATCATTGCTTAGCAATGAAATACGTGTAAATTTTCTTTTTTCAAAATCGTCTGCATCTTTCAATTACTTATTAAAGTTTGAAAATTAATAAAAAAGGAATGAAAGGCTTCACAAAAATATAATTAGTATCATTAAAAAGGTAAAGCTTTTAATTTTAGAATTGTATAAAAATATTTCTTGCGAGATAATTCGCTTCTAATTTACTCAGGAAAACGTCAAAATTCCGATTAATTTCTTATTAATCGAATAACTTTGCAGTTTAGAAGTTGGCAGTATTTATCTTTTTTGTCCTTACAATATCCTTACAATTTTTCTCTTAACTTTAAATAAAGTGCTGTGAACATATTTAAATTTGCAATAATGTTTTTAATTCAACAACTCATTGTTTAGTTACTGGATTTACACTCGGCATGTGGCAACAATGTTAATTACATTCTTCGATGTGCACATTAGCGCTGCTAGAATATGGATTAATGATAAAATGTTGAAAATATTATAAAAATTAGATTAAAACTTTATCAGCCTTAAACACTATCATGCCAGGATGTTTCGCACTAGAAGCTATTATCTATTTATTACTTTTTCGTATATGCAGTAAAGAGAAAGTATTGTAATCATCGAAAAATTAGAACTCGAGATTTTGACGATGACCTCAATAACTGAGTTCGAAAAACACATTTTTGGAAAATGCCCTTCTATCTGTCTGTTTGAGACAAAGATAACTTAAAAATGCTTTGAGGATTTTCGAAATTTCATATTCGGTCTTCACTCTAAACTTGTAGATTTCTATTAGAGTTTGAGCAACTGTCGTTCCTAGGAAGTCAGTTTGTCCTGTTGTTCGAATATAAGTTAACACGATAATTATAAAACTAAGAGAGCTAGGTAGATAAGATTCGGTAAACAAATTTAACATCTGTAGCGATACCTAACAAATTTGGAGCCAAATCAAACTGTCTATCTTTCTGTACATTCAGAAAAATTCAAATACGATAATTCAAAATCGAAAAGATTTAAATAAAATTTGCTATGAGATTTTATGGCTACAAGTGTAGTTTTCTTATCAAATTTTTGATTCAATCAGCTGTGACAAATGCGTCTAAAAAGATAAATACGATTTTCGAATATTATTATACCTCAAACCAGGGATTAATCTCCAAATTACTGCCAAAGATCACACGATAAATTCTCTAAAAATGATAAATTATTGTTGAAACCAAACTCGAATCGTTTTCATTGTTGCTATTAGTATTTCTCCCTATCACTTTTTTTTCTTGATACTAAAATGATACAACATTGAATTATTTTAAGATACATCGAATACTACTAATATCTGATGATCAAGATATGACGAATGTTTTTTAATAACATGTTTTTAATAAAAAATCTTTAAATTTTGTTGTACTTACAATTATGGTCTAACTTCAGAATCGAGCTATGGTGAAAATTTTTTAAAGTACGCCATATTTGTAACTGCTACTGTTCTTTTCAGTGATATAATTGTATATATGATGATGCAGATAAAATATTTAAAAAAATGCATACCACAATGAACAATATGCACATAACACTTCTAAAATAATAGGATTTTCATGCCGATCAAAATTTGAAATTTCAAAATATTTTACTGAGGAAGCCGTTAAGATATACTCACATTTAACATTTAATTAAAATTTTTAGCAACCATTATTCCTGGCAATCTAATAAGTCACCAAAGTGGCTAGTCTGTAATTTAGCAACCATTATTCCATACGAACTAATAAGTCATCAAAGATGGTCAGTTTATAATATAATAAAGGAAATATATTTGTTTCTTGGTTTATTTATTTCAAGAACTCCTCGAAATCCGTAGATAGTAAAGCCATGAAATGCGTAAAAACTTTTATGGCGTTTATTTTGAAGTCAATTATACTGTTTTCAATTTTCAAGATAAATTACTTCTCTTGTGTATTTAATTAATTAACAAAAATTATCTGAACTTTGGGGCTTTTTTTTCGTCACTGACTTCTGAAATAATTATCACAAGCTTTTGTATCATAAATTTCAAATAATTTTCTTTTTGATGATAACTATATAAATGTCACATTTTTTTTTCCATTTTTATTTACTTTCCAAAATGTGATTTGGAACACAATTTTTAATAATGCTTCCTGATGCTTTAAAAGAAAATTAAACCAATTTTAATATTTATCAAATCTTTCATTCATTTTTTCATCATTCAAATATTATAATAAGAATATTGCTTTTTGCGGGTGTCTAGCAAAATTGCTAGACTGAAGCTAATGGTTTAAAATACAGGGGCAAAAAAATGGTGAACTGTTTAGCTGCTGTCCGATGGGTCAGACGCTAAGGGAGAGGTCAAACGAAATCAAACGAAAAATTTTTTTAAAGTCTTATAATTATTTGAAAATAATTTAACCCTTCCGACTGGGAATTTAACAGCTAATTAAAATAGAATTTTAGAAATTGGCGAAATCTTTTTTTTTAAAAAATAATTATATCCTTTGTTCTTTAATCTGTCTATCTTTAGTTGGAATTATACTAGGCATTTAAGCAATTTCCAGATTTCATCTAATATCTTAAATTCCCAATTATGGTTCAACTCGCAACCAATTTGCATTCCATCTTGCTCAGCAACGAACACTTTTGACAGACACGTGCGAATTACTTTCGACGGACGGCGTGACGCTTCTTTTCCCCAAATGGTGCCAAGGCCATTCTTGAAGACGAGGTATCGGTCTATTCATTTGAATCTTGGTAGGGCCGGGCTCTGATTTAATCTTTGCCTGCATTATTAAAGGGTATCGATCTGTGACGTCGGGGGCAAATTAGAACAGGGATGGGCCACACCCACGAATAAGAATCTTCTGTCTCCCTTGCCCCAGCGGCGCGGGTATTTAATTAACCACAAAACAACTGAACTTAACCCTCTCTCGATTTCTCCGAGTGAGACAGGCGGAGTAAAAGTCAGCTCAATGCGCATGTCTGAGGTGTGAGATAAGAATGCAGGCCTAAGTTTTAATGTGTGGTTAGCTGTAACGGTAAGAAAAGGGGAAAGTGATATACCAATATATACTGCATGCAGGACATAATACCTTTTCGTTTCTTGTATAGGATGTATTAAAAGGAAAGCATTGACTCATTAAATTCTCGATATTAAACTTAATATCGAGATTATTTTCTTTATTGAATCGCCATATTTGTTACTATTTGAATTTAAGAAATCAGTTTTTAGAATTATGTTTATCTGTCTCTTCGTGATTTCAAAATAATTCATTTCAAAATTAAAGATCTAAACAGAATAATAATAAATTAGACTTAATAACAAAACTATATTTCTGTGTCAAAATTTGGACAAACTCTATCAAAGTGAGGAATTTGTGTTTCTCGTTCTCTGCATGCGAATATGGTGATTCAAAAACATAATGAACTAGCAGAAGAAATTTTCCCGAGTTTTATCACTAAAATAGAAATTTAATAGGTCAACTTGTAACCCCTCCTCCCGGACTACTCAAATGTTCGATTTTTACCGAATGATCAGATCACCAAGAAAGTTAAAATTGTCACTATGGTGGACGAATTATAACCCCATTACGGTGTGGCAAATGACCCTACTCCTCACACAGAGGTATGACTTGTAATCAGAATGATTGTAATTCGGCACCACACCATTATTGTTGGTATCATGGAAATGGATCATCATATTTGAATCTTCTCACCCCATATCTGAGGTGCCCCCATAATATGAGCTGAAGAACTTTATGATATTTGCATGAAATCCATCAATGGGTTGATTATCTATCGATCTGTTAATTCTATCATATATTAATATTCTAATTCAAAAACGCAGCAAGCTAAATGGGTGGATTTTAGTATACGATTTTTTTTTATCAATATTGTAAAAACTTTATTTGATTTTAAACTAACTGCCTTGACGGACAAACTGTCTATGTGTTTGCGTATATATAAATGCAATGTCTCAAGAATATAATGGGCGGATTTTTAGACCGAAATTGTAAATAAATAAATCAATTTTAAACCTACTTAGTTAAAAGAATCAGTTGTAAGATGCCTTTTCAGTTTTCTTAACTCTGCTACGAAGTTAAATCCAAATTGGCGATATTTTGTAAACATTCAGGAAAGCAGAATTGAGAAAACTCTAGATGATTTTATTTTCCTATTGCAAAGACTCTGAAACTTTTCACATTTCTGACTTCAGATAAATTTTGCTACTTCCTTAAATTAAAACGAATTATATTAAACAAGATGCATTATACTAATATACAATTATACAAGGGGTGTTCAAATGAAAAGGTACGAAACCACACTGCGGCTATAAATGAAGACTTTATTCAAAGTATACATACACCATAGGCCTGAATTCAACGATCCCGTTGATTAACGAGCCGAAGGATTCCTTGTTCCCAGAATTCCTGTGGCCGTGACGAGACCCAGTCCTTCACAGCGTCCTTGAGTTCGCCATCCGAGTTGAAGCGCTTCCCTTTTAGATGTTTTTTCAAGGGACCAAACACATGAAAATCGCAGGGTGACATGTCCGGCTGTAAGGCGAATGGTCGAGCCGCTTCCACTTGAACTTGGCCAGTTACACGTGTGTGAACCTGAAGACGTGTGGACGCATGTTGTCATGAACAAAACCATACCCTCCATGAGTAGCTCCGGTCTTTTGTTCTTGATGGACCTGCGAAGTCTTCGGAGTGTCTCACAGTACACATCGGAGTAAATGGTTCCTCTGTAAAATCCTCATATGGACTACCACGTCAATTGGACGGCACTGTTTATAAGAGCCTCTGTTCTCTCCTGCGCATGCGGGCACCCGCGCATGCTCCGATCTATGTCGGAGACACCAATCGCATACCTAGATGTCTCGTTACATTCCCCCATAGCGGTATAGGCAAATATGTTAACGGTTACGTTGTTACTACGCTTCATACCTTTTCATTTGAACACCCCTTATACAAGGTGCACAATTTTACTATACCCGCTTTTATAGTGGCTCATAGCTAATTTCCAAATTTTTAATCTTAAATATTTTATTTCAGCTGGAAAAAAATGCCTCAAATGGCGGAAAAATTATATTTTATTTTGTTTGCATCAATAAATAAATTTCTGAAAAAATACGAATATTATCTTTTTATGTGGTTTTTCAAATTTATCAATCATATTTAAATTGAAAATTGTCAATCATATTAAAAATTGTCGACATTCTAAAGCATAAATAAATAAAAATACCACCTTCTTTTTTCTAAAATTGACCGAGGTTATAGCTGTTTAACCTTAATAGAGGTAGTTTACATTTTTTTAAGGGAATAACTTGAAAAGAGTATCGCATGATTGCCTAATTGCAATTTGAATTTTGATCCCTTAAGATTTCTTTCGAGCGCCCCGAAATTGTCTGCAAAATTCGTCTAAAATAATAATTTTCAACTTTGCATAAGTAGATAGTTTTTTAGACGTTGCAGACATTCTTATGTCAGAGAACAATATACTCATATTTTTAAAAATTTTCCATCTGTTTACTTCAAAAAATATATATACAGTGACTCAAAAAATTGAGAGTACACCTTACTTTTACTTGATAAATCCGACTTTCAATATAAATAACACATTACCGGGTGGTGCAAATATGTTTTTCTTTTTACACATAACAAATGGCTAAATTTAGAGTAAAAATAAAGAAAAATCAACGGAAAACTTCTAAATTGAAAAATTTCAGAAGCATTTTAAATAAACATACGCAGAATTTTGCCTCAAAAAATTGAGAATACGCAAATGAAATTCTTGTAATATCTCGCATAGAAAGAACGTGTCAGTATTTATTTGCATGTCTTTTGGATTTTATAATGTCCTCTAAACGTTGTGGTACCGATACGAAATTTTTGGTGGTATCTGAAGATATTTCATCCCATTCGTCTTTCACCACTTGTTTGAAATGGGTTTTGTTTCTAATTTTGTGTTTTTTGGACCACTGCTTCTAGTGTGGCCCACAGATATTCAATGGTATTAATGTCGGTGTACTGTTGTGGTGTGTGTAACTGCTGTTTACAATGAAAAACACACCATATTTGACGTTACGTGCATTCTGTTTGGGATCGTTGACGTTTGGGATCTACTGGAAAATGAAATTTCCCTCTAAACCCAAATTTTTAGCACTTTCCTTTAGATTGCTGCGAAGTATATCCAAGTAAACTATATCGTTTATAATGCCATCCATAAAAATTAAATTTCCTACCCTGGATGAGCCATACAACCCCAAATCAAGATGGAGTCATCGTCATGTTTAACTGTAGGGCTTAAATTTTTTGGATCCAAAGCAGCGTTAGGCTTTCTTCATATAGTATGATGGCTGTCACTGCCAAAAATGTTGAGTTTTCTTTCATTACTAAATATAGCTTTCTTCCAAAGGTTATTGGTCTTCAATTGATGAGTTTTTACAAACTTCAAATGATTTTTCTGAATTTGCAAGCTGATGAACAGTTTCTCTCTAGCAATGTGACTTTTATATCCAGCTTGTCTAATGGCATTTCGCACAGTTTCACCACTTACACTTCTGCCTATGATTTCAAAAGTTTCTGCAACAAGTTGGATGAACTATATGATCGAAGCAATTTAAATAAAACTGTTAAACATTTGTGTTTAGATGGAAATTCCATTTTCCAACAGGACAACACTAAACAGAATGCACGTAACGTCAAAATATGATGTCTTTTTCATTGTAAACAGCAGTTACACACATCACCACAGTACCCCGACATCAATGCCATTGAATATTCGTGGACCATACTCGAAAAAGTGGTTCAAAAACACAAAATTAGAAACAAGATCCATTTAAAGAAAGTGTTGCAAGAAGAATGATGTAAAATATCTATACCCACAAAAATTGGTCGAATCGGTACCATGACGTTTTAGAGGCCATTATAAGAGCCAAAAGACATGCAACGTTGTTTCTGTACGTGAAATTGCAAAAATTTCATTGGTGTATTCTCAATTTTTTAAGACAAAATTCAGCGTATGTTTATTTAAAATGCTTCTGAAACTTTTCGATTTAGAAGTTTTTCGTTGATTTTTCTTTATTTTTACTCTAAATTAAACCATTTGTTATGTGTAAAAACAAAAACATGTTTGCGCTACCCGGTAATGTGTTATTTATATTGAAAGTCGGATTTATCAAATAAAAGTAAGGTGTACTCTCAATTTTTTGAGTCATGTATATACTCAAAATCTGAGCCAGCTAGTTAGTCATCTTATTTGTTGTGAGTCTTTCCACTAAGATTGTATATGTGTTTGTATTAAATCTTGTAAAAAATTGTTGATAGACAAATTTTTATTTCACACTCCCCGTATATGAACGAACATAAAATATCAAAGATACAACGATGAAATGAAATATAGTTTTATAGGTTTATATTTGTTGTAATTATAGGTTTATTTATGTTATTTTATTATGTTCTATTATTCGGTTCCATATGTAAACTTCCAAATTTATGACAAATTTTGGATTAAATACTTTGCTATTAGCTTAATCGTAGGTCTGAGTGTGTACAAACCCAATAATTCAAAATTAAAGCAAAAAAAGAAAGAAAGAAAGTGAAAATTTTTATCAACTATAAAAATTGTAAATATGTGTCAAATTTTATTTCCATTCAGTCAATACAGAGAAGTTCAAAAATTTATTCAATTCTCTAACCTATAGGCCGAAGTTAAACATAAAAAGCCAAATAATGTGGAAGCTTTTTAAAAAGGAATACTTTTAAAATCTAATCTGTCTTTCTATAAGAGCCGTCTTTTTTTTTTTTTTTTGAGTAAAGAAATTTTATTCTGCTTATGTAACTCCTTATACAGTATGTTTCATTTACTTAACATTATAGTTTACCTGCTCGGCGATAAAACATTAAAGGAAAAAAGATGAATTGATAAACCTTTTTCTTGGATCAGTAGCTTTAAGCAGGTAACGGTTTTTAAAATGTTATTTCATCGATCTGACTTGGCTCTATTATCAGAAAAATGTTACAATGTCTCCAAATGTTCTAGCGTTTAAATCTTTTTTTATGCTTTTCGGTTGCTCCATATTTTGAAAATAAAAAGTAAAAATATCTCTTTTCCTCTTTCCTCTTTGAAAAATGTTGCAAGCTAAGAAAAATAATCTATAATTTTTTTTATCATTTTATGGGATTGCGATGTGTATTTAATTTATATTTTTCTGTGTTTAATAAAGGCATTTTGCATAGAAGTAAAAACACATAAATAAATATAAATTTGATTAATGGTAGGAATAATAAATACGCAGACGATTTTTTAAATTTGATTAATGGTAGGATAAATAAACACGCAGACGATTTTTTTTTTAATGTTGTTTCCTTTTTCATTTTTTTTATTATCTTTGTTTAAAATATTATTCTCCTTCTGTTTAATAAAAATGCAGATTCTTTCCCACTTGCCACATCTTTAAAATACGATTCAAATAAAAATAAAAATAAAAAATAATTCTTTAGTCTTTCCGTTATTCTTATAATTCTTCCGTTATATGCAAATTACATTGTACATTTACTTTTTTCTGCATTGAATAATTGCATTAAAACGGAAAAAAGAAAGCAATAAGATTCAAATTTCTACTCCGAAACATCGTAGCAATGCTAATATTTCAGAATTCATTTGCCTTTGTTATTTTCAAAATTTGTTCTTTTATATAATAGCAATAAAATGGCGCACTCAAAAAATGTATTTAATATCGTCTTAAATTACGTGAATAAAAATTCAGTAAATAAAACAATGAAAAATATTGTTTTAAAATATGCTTAAAATGTATGGAAAGGTTATTAAAATTAAGAAAGAAAATATTGCATGGTGTTGGTGAAAAGTATATTTTTTTGAATTTTAAAATAGTATTTAAAATGTCTCAGTGCGCTAATATATTTCGAAATTATCGAGGAAAATAGTAACATTTTCTATTAATTGCCTTTTCGTATACGTAGTATAGAGAAATTATAACTATCGTCAAAAAATTCGTTTAACGAATCTACACATTTTAGATTCCCAGAGTTAGAAAAAGAATGACAAATATGACTAAAAAAAATTTGAGCTAGACAGTTGAAATTTGGTACAAGATCTATACACCAAATTTGGTGTATAGATCTTGCAGAAATCTGCAAATTTGCAGATTTCTATCAAATTCTGAGTAAAATCTGTCCAGAGGAAATCCGTCTGTCCGGTTGTTCGAATATAATTTAACACTATAATTACAAAACTGTGACATCTAGATGAATAGAGTTTGGTACACATCTTTAACATCTATAGTGTAGTCACCTGTCAAATTTTGAGCCAAATCCAACAAGGGGTTAACTGTCAGTCTGTACTTTCAGAAATAAGTAAACGCGATAGTTCAAAAACGCAATGACGTAAATATATCAAATTTGATATGGGAATTTGTGACTATAAGTACAATTTTGTGTCAAATTTTTCTTTCAATCCCTTGAGAAGAACCCGTCTTAAACAGAAACAATTTTTGTATACTATTAATGCATACCAGGGATTAATCGCCAAATAACTCGCCAAGGATGACATAGTAGATTCAGTAAAAATACTAAATTCCCGCCAAAAGTAAATATTTCGTAACTATTGTACTCATTGCCATGTAAGGCTTCTTTGACACAACAAATTTACTAGAGATTGTGCGAGAAAGTTTCTAGGAGACCCATGCAGCTGATTTTTAGTTAAAAATCTAACTTAATTTTGAAATGCCAAATTTGAATGAGCTTATACTAGCCAAAAAGTAGTAACGTGTCAATTTTGGTAACATTAAATCTGAAGGTCTGTTCTATAGAACTTTTTGAATGAATATTTTTCTAGGTAATTTACACTATAATCAAATTGAAAAAGGTATTCTACTAATGGACGCAGAAAGTTCAGATGGCTCTTAGAAGGGATAAAGAGAAACAAAACTCGTAATGTAATATGGTACAATAAGTCACGCTGAGAGAGTGAAATTCACGAGAAACGCATGCTTTGAGACAAGAAGTTATTGTCAGCACACATAATGAACATAGGCGCGCGATGAACAATCCCGATGCCAGTGCACTACTGAAATCTCAACGAAAGTTTAGTGGGAACATGTAGACAGGAATCCTCAGTGATTATCACTTGGAGCCGAACTTGCTACCCCAACTCCTGAATGGATCTGCATACCTTATTTTTTTGCAATATTGTAATGTCCTGATGTAGACTGATCAAATAACGAAGTAGAATTTCCAGACAATTCTTTATTTTACAGCCCTATATATACAAAGAACAACTTGTTCTAATCTTGGTTAAATAAATAGTTCTTTCACCTATAATAGGAGATACAACAGTCAAATTCAAAGGTTTTTCTTGGACTCAGTTCTCCATCATGTCAACACGACAACTCCAGGGGTAGTTTCTCAGACTCCGAACTCGTGGGCGTAGTCCGACCGTCCTCTGCAATTCGTTTCTTCTCTCCCTCTAAAAAAAAATCTCCGCGCTTTATTTCGGCGACAATCTCCACCTCTTAATTTACATTGGTCATTTAAGCTCCCCTTCGGCCAATCGGGGTTCAGCCATATGCTCTCTCATCGGCGCCAGTGGGTCGTGGGAAGGTCCTTTCACCAAGAAAAACATCTAGCATCCAAATGTTTGGACACTTCTTTCTCTTTGAAGGTACTATCAATACCTCTGTGGTCTGTCATTGTAGCGGTCATTCCATTTGTGGTCTGTCATTGTAGTCGCTAATGAACAGATGCGAGACCACCCAGATGAAAAGATCCACCATCTGGCTATCTCGAGGAGTTTAGTAAGTAACAGCGATGACACAATGAATCAGTACAACACAATGTCTTATCAGTACTGGGAAACGGGGAATGTTACAATATGTACACCTCGAAATGCAGCAAACGTGCTGGCTTTAGTGCATCAAGGCATGTGGTTCATGCACAATTGCTTTGAGCGTTTTCCCTATAAATGCATAATCATTTCATTTTACATATTTAAAGAGATGGACTAGATGTCTGATACGTATTATCTGACCTCCATGTTCGTCGGAACTGAATCCATCTGACTTTTTGCAATGGGATCAACTTAAATCACTCAATTATTCGTTCTCTATGGACGCGGCGGAAGATCTCATAGCTCGGATTGTTGTTGCTGTGGCAGACATCTAGAGCATACCTGGTATCTTCGTGCGGGTCCAGAAATCGCCTTTAAGTCATTAAAGACGCTGCGATGCCATCAGCACTTCCAACAAATCTTGTAATAGTAAGTCAAATAAATCCTTTTGCAGTTAGTATTGTAGTTTGTACATTCTAGATTGTGCAATGACATTAGCACTTTCAATAATTCTTGTAACAGTTAATAATAATTGTCGTTAACATTGTACTTATTGTATTCCAAAGCGACGTGGAATCTGGCTACGTTTTTACTGATTTTTAACCTCTCAACTTTGTTTAAGATACCTATTCAAATGCAGTTTTTGATGTCTAGTAATAACTGCCAGAGATTATTGGTCCATCAACAGAATATCGTGTATAAATGATAATATTACATTTTGCGTGAAACTTTCACATTTCCATTTCAATTTTACCCTGGAGGTATATGTAGACTTCTTGTTACGTTATAGACATTTAATTTTAAAAAAAGCACTAGTTTTTAGCAAAACTTTACTAATAAAGTGAAAAATGTTGAAAACTTTTAATGAAATAAAAAACATCTGAAGATTGATGGGTAAAATGAGAAATTTTTGAAAGTGTGCTTCTTTGTACGACTTGGAAATCGTCAAAAAAATATTTTAAGTCATCAAGAATGAAATGTCGAACCATTTCGCAACATCTGAAATGGAATAGCTCTACATTCATAACTAATGAGATGTTCCATTGCTCCCATTTCATAATCACTGTAGGATCCCGTCTATACACCATATCCTTCGAATACCTTCACTAGATGAAATCATTCGAATTGATGTCTGTAATATATGTCAGTGAAAACTTGGAAATCCCAAGAAAATATTCTCAAATAATTTTTCATCACCAACATTGACATGACGAAATTGTCTGCAATGCCTTAAAAGGAATTATTGTGTATTATTGTTTAATGGTATGTTTCCGTTTCATAAGCATTATGGAATTCCGCCTAGTTATCACATCCTTCAATTGTAGTTACAGAAGAAATCACATGAATTGAGATCAGGCGAATATGGTAGAAAATTTATAGCCTTGCAGAAGATAGATATGTAATCCAGTTCAATGAAGCAGCTGTTAAAATACTGCTATAAGAAACAAAGAAATATGATCGGTTGGATGAGACACTCTCTTTCAAAACCATACTGTTCAATCTAAATCGTATAAATTCCTTACCGAAGTTAAAAAATCCAACTTTACCATGATATATAACACTAATACATATATCTCATCTTTCAAGTGTCATTGACATAAGAAATCATATGAAATGAGATCCGGCGAATGCGGTAGACAATTTATAGCCATGCAGGAGATGTATATGTAATCCTATTCAAAAACACTGTTGCCAAAATGCTGCTTTAGGAAACAATAAAATCTGGTCGGTCTGATGAGGGTTGTCACTATTTTGCATAAACCATACTGTTCAATCTAAATCATACAAATGCCTTACGAAAGCTAAACAAACTTATACTGTGATATTCAACCCTAATATATATACCACACCTTTAAAGTATCATTACCAGATGAAATCCCATGAATTGAGATCCGGCGAATCTAGTAGATAATTTCTAGCCTTACAGGAGATGTATATGTAATCCAGTACAATGGGATGGTTGTAAAAATACTGATTTAAGAAAAAAAGAAAGCTGGTCGATCTAATGAAGTTTGCACTCCCTTGCATTGTGATAATCAGCTCCTAATATATATGCCACATCTTTCAAATGTTACCGGAAGAAATCTCATGAATTGAGATCCGGTGAATATGGTAGACAACTCACAACCTTACAGGAGATGTATATGCAATCCAATTCAATGACACGGTTGTCAATATATTGCTTTAGGAAAGAAAGAAATCTAGTCAATTTGATGAGGCTTGCATCTCGTGCATAAATCTCGCTGTTCAGTCTAAATTCGTGCAAACGTCTTAAGAAGGTTAAATACCGAGATACTTGGCACCAATACAAAAAAATTCCACCATTAAAAATTCCTAAACTCACTCTTTAATATTATGCAAAACCATCTTTAGTAATCATTCTTTCGAAAACTGACCAATTACATTAGAAGTATTGATCATTAAAAGTTTTGGTCTTTTTATGGAAACCTTGCTGTCTAATATTCATCAGAAAAGCAATTTTTACTTTCCCATTTCTCTAGCAAAACATCGATATAAATTTTTCGAACGAAGACGAGATTTTTTACGACTTTTATAATCCCGGCAATCAGATGGATGTGGGCAGTAAAAACCGCAGTCGCTTACTCATATTTTTCCTTGGCGGGGGTATTAAAGCGTTGTTAATTTTTGATGCGGTGTTGCGTCTCGCTCGCGGTCGGGATTCTCGCGATAATATCAGCTTTTGGACGGCAACTCCCAGTTGAGAAAACGCGAGAATGCTGCCTTCTTCGGTTTTAATGGTCCAGCGAATCAATATTCGAGTTTTATGAATCTTCGAGTTTTAATATTGTGTTTCAGAGAGGAGTGAAATGTTTTTGTGATGAATCAGAAACCTCTGATGATTCATTTAGATGAAATTCAATAATTATTTGTTTTCTCGATTGTAACGTATGCACAAAAAATGCAATAATTAAGAAATTAAGTCTTGAGATTTATAGGAATTTTGGTATTTTATGTCTGCTTTAGTCCATTTCTTCATGTGTAAACATAGTGACTCAAGAACTGTCCTTACTAAATCAATCATATGATGTCGCAAATTTGTCGAAGACCAATCTGTGCGAAATGTTTTTATGATGAATCAGAAATCTTTGATGATTTGTTTAGATGAAATTCAATAATTACTTGCCTACTTTCACGATTACAAAATATTCACAAAATAATTTAATTATCAAAAAATTAAATCTTTAGATTCTGTAGATTCAGCATTTTATGTCCGCTTTAATCCGCATCTGCGTGCGTAAACACGATAACTCATAAACTGTTCTCACTAAACCAATCATACGATGTCACAAACTTGCCAAAGGCCAATCTGTAGCGCGATTTTTTTCTGTGATGAGTCAGAATGATTTGACGATTCCTATGGATGGAATGCAATAATTACTTTTACACTTTCTCGATTATAATGTATGCAAAAAAAAAAAAATAATGCAATTATTAAAAAGTTAAATCACGGGATTTTGTAGAATCTCGATGTTTTATGTTCTGCTCTGCTTGTGTAAGTACAACTCAAAAACTGTTCTGAGCAATCTGTGCGATATCAAAAACTTGTCGAAGGCCAATCCGTACGAAAAATTTTTTATGATGAATCAGAAACCTTAGATGATTTCCAATAATTATTTCCATATTTTCTTGACTATAATGTATGCAAAAATAATGTAATTTTCAAAATATTAAGTCAGTATTTTTAGCAGCTTCTTGGTATTTTATGTCTGTTTTAATCTGCCACTACGTGTGTAAGCGCGTAACTCAAAAACTCGCCTTAATATAGTCTGTGTATTTTCTGTAGGCGGTTCAAGGTCACATTTTCTGCCTCGTTATTGGTTGTCTGGTACCATTAACGCGGTAGAAAATGTGACCTTGAACCGCCTACAGAAAATAAACAGACTATGGACAAAATTTGCAATGTCTCAAACTTGTCGAAAACCAATCTGTGTGAAATGTTTTTTGTGATGAATCATAAAGCTTTGATGATTCCTTTACATGAAATTCAATAATTACTTGCACTGTTTTCTTGACTGCATTGTTAGCACAAAATAATGTAATTATTAAACAAATTCATGTCAAGTCAAGAGATTTTGTAGAAACTCGACATTTTATGTCTGCTTTAGTCCGTATCTGCGTGTTTAAGCACGAGAACTCAAAAACTATCCTTGCTAGACCAATCATGCTATGTCTCAAGCTTGCCAAACACTAATCTGTTCGATTCTTTTTTGTGATCAATCAGAAAGTTTTGAGAATCCCTTTAGATGAAATTCAATAATCACTTGCATTATTTTCTCGATTACAAAATATTCGCAAAATCATGTAATTATAAAAAAATTAAGTCATAAGATTTCGTAGAATCTCAGCATTTTACGTCTGCGTAAATCTTCCTCTGCATGTGTAAACACAACTCAAAAACTGTCCTTACTACACCAATCCTGCGATGTCGCAAACTTGTCGAAGACCAATCTGTTGAAATGTTTTTGTAATGAATCAGGAAGCTTTGATGATTCCTAAAGATGAAATTCAATAATAACTGTTAGGCTTTCTCTATTCAAAGTATGTACAAAATATTGCAATTATCAAAAAATTAAGCCTAGAGACTTCTCAAAATTTCTATATTTTAGACCTATTATTGCTCGTCTCTACATGTATAAACATGATAATTCAATATTATTCTTACTAGACCAATCTGTGCGATGTAGAAATATTAAAATGCTGCAAATTATTTTATTGAATGAATATTGTTTCCAGACCCAGTACATCAACTTTGTGTCATGTTTTTCTTTTAGTCACGCCGGTCCTGGGTTTGCCCAGTGGTGGCTCCACCATCAGGGCCGCAGAGTTGAAGCTCCTCTTGAAATTAATTTTGAAAGCTAATTTTTTATTAAATTTGTTTATTTTTCAGCTCTGAGATCTCGATGCTCTTTGTTTATTTTTCCATTCTGAGAATTCGATAATCTACGAAAATGGAAAAAAAAAGCAACAAAAACATGAAAATAAGACAAAAAAAATGGAAAAAAAAGCAACAAAAACATGAAAATAAGACAAAAAAAAAATGAAACAAAAAGCAAGAAAAGCGCAGATTGGATTATCTATCCAGCAGCTTAAGAAAGCCCACTGTCACGGCGTCCACAACTGATGAATTGATCTGATTACCAAAGGCAACCTTTTCTCCTTTTAAGTTTGTAGACGCTAGAACTTCAGAATTGTCAGGCTCGGTTTGGAGTGTGGTCCACTGACAAAATTTCCCTTCATTCTCTCTTTTTAATGTTTATGAATTCCGGTTTCAATTTTTGTTGCCTTGATTGAAACATATCTAGTTTAAAAAAAATATTTATTTTCTTTTGTTACAGATTGTTACACTTTAAAAAATACATGCGTAAATTTCCCAAAGTGTACATAAAATAAGATGTAAATAAATGATCTGAAACATTCATCAAATTTTTACATGCAAGAAGACTCTACGAATCTGCCTACTGGAAAATCCGCCACTGGAAGATTGGCTCTAATAACTTTATCTACTAAATTATTACTTTAACAAACACGTAATTTTCTATTGACAAAACTACAAGGAATTTATATCATGTACTGATTATTTAACATTTATAAAATGCACAAATTTCATATAAAGCTTTGAAATTATAAAATTTTGGTTAATCTACAAAATGGGTAAGGATTTTTTTTTAAAAATTAATACTTACAATTTCTTGATAAATACTTTTTTGTAGCACTAAATGGCGGAGTCAGGCATTTTGCAGCTCTAAGAAGTTCACATTATGAGGCCCCTTTTCTAATGATAGTCAATTTAATTTCATTTTTTAGTACATTTTTAACATATTGATTTAACATATTAATACGATTTATCTGAAATTAATATTTTTTTACTTTATTAACTCTAAAAATATGTATTTGTTTTTATAAATCTATTACGATAACAGACTTATTGCTAACCACTTTAATTTCACTGGCATCACAATATTATTGGAAAAGAAATTCGACTTTTAAAAAATTCTATTAATATTCAGCATGTCTTCAATCTTAATTTCAGCATAATTTTAAAATATTAATGATTTATTTGAAGTTAATACTTTTTATTTTATTAATTTTGAAAATATATATGTAATGATATTTTAATTCTAATTTTAATTTAATTAATTTCCAAGATTTTATCTTAATTTTTAGCCCATAGTAGCTTCATTCTAAAAATAGTCTCTTATTTCGTGATCCAATTCCTCTTTCGGTTTAATTAATTCCTCTGTAAAACTAATGCGCCATCAGTACTACGTATCAAAGGAAAGTGATACTTTATTTGCCCTTATCAGAGGTCAAAATATGTATTCCATCGCGCCTGGCCAGAAATCCTATGTTATATAAGGCTAGTGATCATTTGTTTCGCCCCTTCTCGTCCTTTTTCTCCCTACTTCCTCACTTCTGCTTTTGTGTCGCGCTGCGTCTGCTTTTAAATAAATTGCTTTCCCGAGATGGATATTAAAGAGAGAATAAAAGCGAAATTAAAAATACAAAGTCTCTTCACTGCTTGTTAAACCTGCTGCTTCAAACAAAGTTATGTTACATGTATTTGTTTTTATAAATCTATTATGTTAACAAACTTATTGCTATCCACGTTTATTACACTGATGTCACAATATTATTGAAACATATATTCGGCTTTTCAACAATTCAAATGACGTTCAGCACTCATTTCAGCATGTTTTTAACATGTTATTAATTTGAAGTTAATATTTTTTTGTTTTATTAACTTTAAAAATACGTATTTATTACTTTCTCTTATACGTAGTATAAAGAATGTATAGTAATCGCCCAAAAAATTCGAACGCGAGATTTTAATTAATCTCCACGTTTTAGACCTCACTGAATTCAAAAAATACATTACTGGAAAATGTCCGTCTGTCTGTCTGTGACAAAGATAACTCAAAAAACACTTTGATCTAGAAGGATGAAATTTGGTATACAATCTTTACACAACATTTCCAGATTTTGATCAAATTTTGAGTAAAATCTTTTTAAAGGAAGTCCGTCTGTCCGAATATAAATTAACGCGATAATTAAAAAACGAAAAGAGCTAGATAGATAAAATTCAGTACACAAATTTGACATTTATAGTTAGACACTTGTCACATTTATGCCAAATCCATCAACAGGTTGACTGTCTGTCGGTCTGTACTTTCAGAAACGTGTAAAGGCGATAATTACAAAACGCAGTAACTTAAACATATCGAATTTGGTACTGGATTTTGTGACCACAAATGCAATTTTGTGTCATATTTTTGTTTCAATCGGTTGAGGAAAAACACGTATAAAACATCAATTCGGTTTTGGGATACTATTAAAGCATGCCAAAGATAACACAATAGATTCAGTAAAAATTGTAAAGCATGACAAAAGTTAATATTTCGTAACTATTGTACGCCAATACCATGAAAGGCATTCTCTGGGACAGCATCTTTATGCGAGAAAGTTTTGGGGAGACAACTCCCTTTGATTTTTATAAATCTATTATGATAACAAATTTACTGTTGTTCAAGTTAATTACACTGGCATCACAATATTATTGAAACAGATGTTCGGATATAAAAAAAATTCTAAATAATAAAGTTAACATGATAAAACATATAGGAACTTGACCAATCTAATATATAAAAATCTCATGTCACGGTGTTTGTGTCCGAACTCCTACGAAACGGCTCGATCGATTTTCATGAAATTTTTTATGTGTATTTGGTAGGTATGAGAATAGGTCGTAAAGTATATTTCATAACGCTAGGTAATTAGGGTATTCCTATCCACGTTCACTGTACGAGGATAAGATCAACGCTTGCTTGAAATGCCACTGTGGTGTAATATTGAAAATGTCCAGCTAAAAATAAACACGCTCTTCCAAATGCTACAAGATCCATCTGCTGAACACATTCTCGGACCAATTGTTAGATATCTGCGATGGAAAAGTTGCTATCTAATAAAATACTGGATGCATAAAATTGCCCACTCATTTCTGCACTATCGTTGATTCGCAAAATTCTCTCATTGACCGCATATTTCCCGATGTACGCACACAATACATAAATCATGCGTGGCTGGCAGAAAGAGCCATTTTGGCAGCAAAAAATGTGGACGTCGACGATTTGAAAATTCAAGATACAGCGTCGTTGTCAGGCGACTTGGTATCATACAAATGGATCGATACAGTTTGCGATGCTAATGAAGCTGTAAATTATCCAACAGAGTTTTTGAACTCACTGGATTTGTCAGGCATGTCACCACACCTTCTACGACTGAAAGTTGGATCTCCGGTTATTTTACTTCGAAATTTGAACCCAACATGGCTGTGCAATGACACGCGATTGGTCATTAAAAATTGATGAAAAACGTTATCGAAGCCGCCATTAAGATTGGTAAATTCCGAGGCGAAAATGTTTTGACGAATTCCAATGATTTTCCACGAATTCCAATGATTTTCACAGACGTGCCAAACGAATTCAAACGCTTTCAATTTCCTATTAGATTCACATTCGCAGTGACAATCAATAAGTCGCAAGGCCAAACGATGTCTGTTTGCGGCTTAGATTTGGGCGCACCATGTTTTTCACACGTGGCATGTTCTCGTGTGGGCAAACTATCGAGCTTATTTGTGTTGGCTAAGACGGACTGAGAAAAAATACCGTATACACTCAATTACTCTTCGAAATGAATATTGATTTTCTTTAATTCCTTTTTATACGTTAGGACAAAAAATATATTATTTTTTTCACTTTACGCTTAACTTTCAAGAGATCAAACAATGTATATGTTCGTTATGTTAAGGAAATACATTGTATTGAGAAAATGAATGGTTGGTGTTTTTTAGTTTTTATCGGCGATCATCGTCTACAGTGCTCCATTCCTCTTTCTGTCATAGATCCCATCTCCACACACTTACAATGCATTCGCTATTTTTTAATTAACAACCAAAATATTCACTACAAATAATTTATATGGCAGAACAGCGTTTTCCGGGTCAGCTAGTTATACTATATAGAATATTAATATCATCCTAATACTTTATAATTCATAGAATTTGTATCTTTCAAATCTTATTCGTGAGATAACTAGGAAAATATAATATTTTAATATAACTACTTGTAGCCTCCTCTTAGCCTTGCAACCCTAAATAGCTTCTTAGTCTGCCTAATTGGAAATATGCCACTTGTATTAATTTCTCAGTTGATGAACTGCTACTGGATACACAGTCAATCAACAGAATCGTTTCCTGATTCATTACATTACATCATCCTTCACCTTGTGATTTTTATTTGAAACCTTCTTTCATCATCTTCGCGGAGGAATTGAATTTCCCTTTCATATAATATTTCGATTGAAGCATCTAATGCATTATTTATGGATCTTCCTTCTGAAGATCAATATTATTTTTATCCATATTCATTCATTTAAGAAAAGAAACCTATGTGAGGTAGAATTTTAAGAACTGTAATTGAGGTTAAAAAGTTGGGTACAATTCAGTTGTAACAGCGACCAAAATGCGCCAAGAAAAAATTTCGCCAAATTGTAAAAATATATCCAAGTGTATTATCATTTATTATGAAAACTTTGAACGTGTGAAGCCCATACTATAGTTTGACGATTGTTAGCACCAAATTGGCAAAAACTTTTCTTGGACTTTTTTTGGTCGCCGTTATAACTGATATTGTATATATATATGATGTGCGTTGTATATTAAACTAGCAGCAACCGCACAGAGTCGCCTATGCCATAGCATCCAAGAGGAAAAATTAGCTTTAAACTTAATGCCAGGTTTACACTCGGCCAGTAGATCCCGACGGGACAACAACATTGTATTTTTTTTTTCTTACTGCACATGCATTTGTAGAATTTGGCGGTTTTTTTTGGGTGGGGAGCCTTAAAAAAATTAATCACTTATCATAGATTAATTCCAGCATTTTTTGCTCTTTGTTCTTTCTGATGCGAAGTTGTGTATGTTTTTTTTTTCATATAATTTTCCATCTTTTTTTTTATTTTATAGTTTTCCAATTTGAGCTATGTTGACCTTCTTTTTTATTTTAACATGTTTCTTTGTGTAATTATCCATCATTTTAATACGATGCGCAGTGAAAAAGAAAAATTCAGAGGCACCCAACACTGCAATTTATAGTCAAGCATGGAATGCCTGAATCTATCTTATGAAATGGAGGCAAACATAAATCAGTCCCTTTCTGTGGGTTCGCCACCTACTGCCCGAGTGTAAACCCGGCATAAGTCTAGCCTCTACAAGATATGACATGGGCATGTCAAACAATACCAAACAAATATAAAAAATATGCTTAGAAATCATCAAAAATAACTACAAAACAATTTTTATAGCACACATTCAGAAATATTTAGACTGTTAAAAAGATAAAAATATGATATGTTCATAGACAAAACAATTCACTAAAACTATACAATAGAAAAGGTGTTTTAAAATTTAAAAATATACAAAAATATACACTGTACTCACTATTAAACACTTGTTTATCAACTCTGTATAATCTGATATGAAAATAAAATTCAACTTGCTTCATAATATTTCCTTGTAAACTATATTGGCTGGGTGATCACTTCGCTCCTCATGGGATTCATTCTGTCTCTGTAATTCATTTGCAGTGCGATTTAAGGAGAGACGGTTACTTCGCTCAACAGAAGACTCTCCTTCCCTAAATGTGAACATTCTTTCTCTGATATTCATTAATTTCTCTGATATTCGTTTCTTTCCTCTAAATTTTCATTATCGCGCAACAAACGAAGCCTTTTCGGATTTAAAGTGCAGCGGCCAAGGTTGGATTTCCTTTTTTTTTTTTTTTCTTAGGGGGGGGCATAATGAGTTTTGAATCGCTGTTTAAAATCGAACGTAAACAAAGAAATGTCTCGCATATGCATACCACAGCTCTTGCTATTTGCGCATGCGCAGTTTGAGATTTTCGCACATGCGCGGATAAGTGCAAAGCACAGATACTGCTGTTTTACGCATACGCAAATCGTAGTAGGAAAATAATGAAAATCGCAATTAAAAAACTCCTTTTTTTATTTTGATATGGCTACAATATACTAAAATCTTCCCCAATAAATGTCCTAGAAAATGGTACAAATGTCACCAATATCAGTTAAGTATTTCTCGTGTTTTTCTCTTTCAAACATACAGACGCTTTGAGATTTAATTTTATATTATGTATAGATGCTGTACGTTGTATATTAAATAATGGATTCCGTTTTCGATGAAAATTTGTTTTATAGAGGGCCCACTTTTTTAGAGTCATTTTCCATTGCTTCATCTATTTTTAATACTCTTAAGAACATACAAAAAAATCTAAAACTTAGCATTGGATGTGGTCTTCCCAAAATTTTCTCGCATACTCTCTAATAAACTTGTAATGCCAGAGAAGCCTTACATGGCGTACAATAGTTAAATTTTTTGGCACGAATTTAAAATTTTTACCGTATTTATAGCGCCATCTTTGGCGAATTTTGGGGTGATTAATCCTTGTCATGGCGTTAATAATATCCTAAATTCAAATTTGGGTTTTAAACACGTTTTTCTCAACTGATTGTAATAAGAATTTGACACAAAATTTCACTTTTAGTTACAAAATTTCACATTAAATGTTATGTATTTTCATGTGATTACGTTTTTGAATTATCTTGTTTACATGTTTCTGAAAGAATAGACTGATTTGGCAATCAAAACTTTGTTGGATTTGGCTGAAAATTTGACAGATATCTATATTATATATGTTAAATCTGTGTGCCGAATCTTATTTATCTATCCTTTTTCGTTTTGTATTTATCGTGATAATTTATATTTCAACTTAGTCGAACAGCAACTTATAGACGAACTGCCAGACAGACGAACTTCTGAATAGATTTCACTCAAAATTTGATAGAAATCTAAAAATTTAGTATAATTATCGTTTACTAAATTTCAACGATCTAGCTCAAAGCGTTTTTGAGTTATCTTTGTCACAGGCAGACAGACGGACGGGCATTTTCTAAAAATGTGTTTTTCAATCTCAGTGATGTCTAAAACGAATAGATTCGTCAAAATCTCGAGTTCGAATTTTTTGAAGATTATTATACTTTTTCTATACCACATATACGAGAAAGTAAAAATAATGGCACTAACTTTCATTAAATGCATTTTCAATTATTTTTCTTCAGGTTTTCAACCATTTCATTTTTTTATTTATCTTTTTTTCCCAAAACAATTGTTGATCTTCTTTTTCAAAATAAAAATATATATTCAATAAGTATTCAAAAAAATATTATCGATTTTGGTAAACATTAAGCATATCTGGAAAAACCAAACGTTTTTTTTTTTTTTTTTACACAGGAAACAAACTAAAAGCAACTTTTTTTTGCATTTGTTTTTTCTTAGCTTAGAACCTGGTGAGCAGGTGATTAGGGCGGCGGTAAACGTACTGTGAAATTGATTTTGCTAACTCAAACTTTTTCGCTTATCTTTCTGTTCCTTACCTCTCCGACCCCAAATTGTCATTAACATGTCCGAAAAGTTTTTGAGTTGCTATTTTTATCCGTTAGTTTTTTTGCGTTTCAATATTTTTAGGGGATGAAAAAAGAAATGCATGTGTGCGGATAACGGCTATGACCATTAAGAGAGGAAATTTTTATCTTTTTCAAAACAATGTGTAAAAAGGTATTGGGTATTGTAACATTAAAAAAAATCGATTCGTTTTAATAATCAGTAATTTGATTTGATTTTAAAATTAGTAAATAATTAATAAAATTTCATAAGCTATCAAGCAATTTTCATATTTTATCAAAGATTTATTTAACTGAAAATTAGCAACAATTTCAAAAATATTTCAGAATCAAGTTTAACTGTCTATTTAGGAATTAATTAAAGGTGTTTAATTAATTTAAGGAATTAATATTGAAATATTCTGTCTATAATTTAATTATCAATTCAAAATCAGAAAAATATCAACGCATTTTTTTGGTATTTCTTTTCGAATACTATATTCGAAATGAAATACTACTAAAAAAAGATTACAATTCGAATTAATTATTTCTTTTGTTGTGTTGCTGTTGTTACTTATGGCACTTATCATAGACAAACCCGTTGACAAAGTCAGCGATTTATGCAGTAGCTTCTGAGGGTAAAGGCCCTTGAGCACCCGATGACAGAGGACTGACTTCTAGCTCATATGAAGATGATACTCACACATATGAAGATGACACTCGCTTGCTTAACCCCTTTTTACAAAAGGGCTCTTTCACACACTTCACAGAAAAAACACAGGTTAAGGAACAACCATGCCCGATCCAGGACTCGAACACGGGAGATGACCAGATCACGGGAAAGACACGCTACCCCTAGGCCAGAACGCCGGCATATTTCTTTTGTACATATAGCTAATCAAAATTTTAATAATGACTTTCAACTCATTCTTCAAAAATTCAAAAACTTGTTTGAAAATCTATCTAGTTATAATTTACAATTTCTCTATCTTTTAAAGTTATTTTTAAAATTTATTCTGTAAAAGTAAAACAATTCCTTATAATTTTTTTTATAAAAATTAAGAGCTGTTTTCTTTAATAGAATAAAGAATAGGGGAGAGTTTGGTTTTTCTTTTGGCGCATGGACTAGATTTGGTCATTATGCGCCAATCTTAGAGTCGATGTTACGATTAAAAATTGAATTTAATTCTGCGATTACAGAGAAAAAGTAAGTTTTTGCCAAAAATAAACTTTGGAATTTGAATTGGAAATGTAGTATTTTTTGAGGGAGAGGGGATATAATATATTATATATTTTGTAATAATACATGATACATGATGTACATAAAAGCCCAGAGAGACAGGCAGACATAATTTTAACCAGCAGGAGTTGTCTCCTCTAAGCTTTCTGATATACCCTCTAATAAATGTACTAGCATATAATTAACATCTGCCATTGGAAAATAATACATACGAACAATAATGCTATTTTTAAAGGATTGTTTTTTAATGTCAATTAATAGTTAGGATGCAGTTAATACACAAGCAATAGAAAACCAAATGTGCATTTTGGGCTAGTTTTTTTTTATTCTCCTCTCCCCTCCCCTACTGACAGTGTTCATAAAGAATCTTTAAAATATCGATATTTTTTTCACTAGCTCATATCACTTGAATCATTCTAAATATATTTATAAGATTTTAAAGCTCTATCTGTATTTTTTGTAATTTGAGTTCTTGACAAGTTTGATGCAAGACAGGAGCGTGAACAAAGCTGTCCTTTTCAGACCATCTGCTGTAAATTAATACAGAATTATTAATTTTTCTAATTCTATTCGATCAAATGAATATTTAAATTGATTGAAATGAAATTTTAAATGAACTAAAATGATTAGTGAAATAAAATTGATAATTTTGTTTGGTTGTTTTCGAGTACACATGAAATATTAACTCATTTTTTTTTACTTGATCCTTTAAGCCTTGATCCTTTAGGACGATATCTGACTAAGAAAGTCGTATAACTTCTCAGCGTGCAGAGGGCATTCACACATTCTAGGAAGATTCTGAAAGCATTACAAGAACGCCTACAATCAGCAGTTTATTCCCTACATGACAGATTTTTGAATGACTATAATGCTATATCTTGATTTCGCAAGTATTAGAACTTTTTGCAGAATCCGTATCAACTGATATTAATCCAGCCCTTCAAATCGAGTTATTAGATCAGCACCTTACACAATCTAGTTTTATGATTACAGAAAAAATAATCCACTCGAATGTTCCATTTGAATGGATCATTTAAATATTCTTAAGAACATGATTAAGTGAATTACGAACTAAATCTCAATTATCTGTCTCTTTGGCTCTATTATAAAAATATCACAATAGATTTCGTAGTATAATTGTTCTTATTATTCCGATGGCATACATGCATTTTGCGCTTGATTAGAATAAGTAGAAGGATATCTTCTTTCCAATTAGAACATTATTTTCCTAATGCACAAAGCTCCCTTTCGACATTTATTCATTTAATTTTATTCACTTCATGTTTGTAAAGGTGGCAATATCAATTTGTATATTCAGAAGTAAAAATTTCTAAAAAAAAAAAAAAAAAAAAAACATTCAAAAAATGTAATTAAAATACAATTCTTAAAAAATAGCTTTAACTTTAAATAGCTCCAAGTTTTGATTGTAATCATTACAGTTGTGTTTTAGAAAATTATTAAAGTACATTTTTTCGATGATTAATTTCTAACAAGAAAAAACGAATGTGTAGTAAAGCAGCCGAGTTGCTGTCGGATCACTGTGAAAGAGGAAGCAAGAACCAAATAATATGATCCAGAAAAATGAGTAACGGCAAGTCAAGGGGGAAGCCTTTATTGGGAGGGGGAAGAAAAAGAACACCACATGACCACTGCGACCAGAACACCCGAGTTATCACGTAATTCAATTAGAGGAATTTTTACTTATCGTCTTTCGCTACTGCACAATGAATTTCTAGAGGTGTTAGCAGCAATCGGATACCAGTTCTAACTTATTTATCACTTGTCTATTGGTCCATCTTTTTTTTGTTTATATTTTTTTTCCCTTTCCTATATATTTTCGTTCCTTGTCCTATTTCCCTTGTTTATGAAACAATTAATGTGGGAAAAAAACAAAAAAACAATAGCTTTTTCATTCTTTTCCTGATGAAGTAGAGCTCTAAAATTTTCATGGCAATATAGAATTTTAACATTTTAAAAGCTTAACTATCAACAAATTAATTTATGTAATAAAATCTTCATTTCATTCGATGGCGAATTATGGAATATAAGTAACATTAAGTTGCAGATAATAGTAAAATGAAAAAATGTTTTTGTGTAGGTCTAATAACAATGCAATTTTTTAAATGCTTTAGGAATTTCAATAGCAATTAAATTTATAATTAAGAGTTAAAAGTAATATCAATTATAATTAAATCTTGCTCAAATTTCCAAACTTTGTTCTGGCAGAATAAAGACGGCATTAATTAAAGTCTGAAAAATTTATATGCTTCTCAACAGGTCATAGAAATCAAGATTGTTATAAGAAGGTATATTAGAAAATCAGTAAAAAACTTCCATCATAATTATAATATTGAATTATGAAATGTATTAAAGACTTAAACTTAGAAGATAATAAATAAAAAAAAGCATTGAAAAAATACTTATACGCTCTTTATCAGTTATTTAAAGAAAATGGAATATATTTTTTGCTCAAACTCTTGATGATAAAAAATCATATGACCATGAAGTATTGTAAACAAAAGAAAAAAGGAAGTTCAGCTACAGTAGAAATTACAACAAAGGAAAATAGTAAAAATTTATTATAGAACAATTAGAATGTGTTATGAATGTGATTATTATTTCAGATCATTTCAATCTGCAGTCAATGTTTTTGTAATTTCCTTTTATGTTTCCAAATTCTGATCAAAAACATTATCTGTTACTTTTTATATACTGCTAATAGGATCTTTTTTAAAAAAATTATATTTACTATTTGTAGCTGTTTCAGAATAATACACAAAAATATGGTATATTTTACTTATTAATTTCGTTTTTTAAAAATAAATTAATTTTAAATTAAATAATGAATTACTTAGACAAATGTAATATTTAAATTAATAATAATTAAAATATTACAATAAATTCTTAATTTGTATAGAATAAAATATAAAAACTACTTTTTAGTTAAAACACGGTGAGTTGTCAAGACCAATAACATGTCTGAATCAAGAAAATGTTTTTTTAGTTTCTAGATTCAGACGATTTTCTTTTTCGCTTACAAAATCTGTGATGAACAAAAATTTTCATGAATTTTTTTTTTAATAAACTCCTTTAAGCCATATGGTTTTGCCATAAATGACATTTTTTTAATATTATGAATTTTTTTCATAATATTCTAGATCTAAGATTTTTAGTAATCAGTTAAATTAATTAATCAATTTTATTATTTATTAAAAAGTAATTATTTTTATTCATCATTAAAAATAAACTATTATAATTTGATAAAAAATAATTTTTTTATTGTTTACTAAAAATTGTTTACTTTTAATTTATTAATTATTTAACTATAAATTTCAAATTACTTAATTGTTCTTCAGTAGTATTTCTAATTAAAAGACGACAAAGTGATAGAGTTTAACATTTTCGTTTTATTCATATTCTTATTAGTTTTTTTAGAATTGAGAGATAAAATATTTACATATTTTGAGAATTTCTTTTCAGGATTTTTATAGTATACTAGCCGCCTTTGGCGACCAGCCGGTTCGCCAATCTTAATGTTCGTTAAAATTTTAATAATTAAATATTTTATGCAATTCCAACTTTAATAGATTCTTCAGCAAAATATTTTAAAACTTCAAATTTTGATAGTCACATAATTCACTCATAATATTATAAAGGTCTTCAGTCATAACATGATATGTATATCTCTAATTTTCTGTCACCCCTCGTACAATTTATGCTTTAAATTAAAGTGTAAATGATTAATTTGCAATTAATATAATAATATTTTTTACTGAAACAAAGCATTTTTTTAATAATATGATTACTGATAATAGAGCCACTGAGCGTTTAAACTTTATTAGCACTAAAGAATATCTTTCTTAATTTATGTAATATCTCAAGAATTTGTCAACAAAATTTTCTCAGATTCATCATAAACAGATCGATTCATTAACAATGTTAATTTTAAATGCATCAAACTCTAAGAAAATAAAATGAATCGTTTAAAATAATCGGTCTAAAACAGGTTTAAAAAAACTACTTAAAAAACGATGTACTTAAAACTATAAGCATATACAAAAAATATATAACTAACAGAAATACAATTTACTTACAAAAGCATGCAACTAACCTAAAAATAATTTAAATCATCCGTTGATAGTGGTTGTCATGACAACAATCAGAACAATGCGCATGCGTGAATTTTCTTCGCCAGTTGGGTAACGCAAATGCGTGAATTTTTCTACGCCAGTTGGGGTAACGCTATGCAGATTATACATTTTTAATTTCCTTTATTCTGTGTTATTTTAATTCAAAAGTACTTCAGAATGAATCTGAAACATGGAATAATTAACAATGTTTAATTTTAAATGGATAAAACATTAAGAAAATAAACAGAATCGTTTGAAATAATCCGCCGAAAAATGTTAACCCTAGCCTCATTACTCTTGGGATAAAAAAAAAAAAACTGAAGCCTTACTCATTTGGCGGTGAGGAAAATGGAAGATTATTTTGGCGGAAAAGTTGGCGGTGGGGAAAATGGAAGATTGTTTTGGCGGGAAAGTTAGTTTTTAATTAATAATTAAAATTCTAATTAAAATTTCAAAAAAAGGGACCCCGGGTGCACATTCCCGACCTCTAAGGTATACATGTACCAAATTTGGTAGCTGTAGGTCAAATGACCTGGCCTGTAGAGCGCCAACACACACACACACACACACACACAACACCCCCCACACACACACACTTTGAGCTTTATTATAAGTATAGATTAGCAAAAATATTCACTTCATATTTTTAATTATGAAAATTTCAGTCTTAAAATTTTATTAAATTTTCTTATACTTCAGTAAATTTGATTACATTTTAAGTTTGCATTGTATGAGAAAAAAAAAAAAATCTTATTTTATATTAGCACTTGACTTATCAAAGCATTTGTAAGGAAACAATTTTTTAATTAACACTTTTTTAATACAAAAGTTTATTTTATTTTAACCCTTCAACCGGCTGGAACGTAGAAAGTCGCTCCAATGTGTCTCTTGAAAACCGGCTGGAACGTAGGAAGTTGATTTCCGAAAACTACTTCTAACCCGGCTGGAACGTAGGAAGTTGCTTTCCGCAAACTGCTTTAAACCCGGCTCCAACGTAGAAAGTCGTCAATGCCTTCCCCCTTAAATGCAGTAAACGGGGTGGGTCATCCGCTTGTTAAGGTCATTTTGTGGTTTTCGCTGACAGTTAGAATTTGGGTGGTCCCTCCAATTAGGGGAACGAACTCACAAGAAGGGGAAACAACGCTTTTCGTAAGAATTCACGATTGCAGGATCGATTGGTGATATGAGCTGTATACTTCATTTCTGATTTGAATATTTCATTATTTTGCCACAAATTTAATATCCAAATGAAAACTATTATACTTATTAAAGGTAGGGAATCCCTCATATTTACATGTCATAATCATGTATAACAGTTAATGATTGTAATTAGTTCGCAAAACAGTACGTTTGAACTTTTAATAATACTTTTATTAAAATGCAGTAAAATAAAAAAAAAAATCCTTATTTAAAATTTGTAAATTTATTTTCATCCCGATTATTAAGCGAGACAAATATTTATTTATAAATGTAATTTTAACTATTGCTTCAGCTTTGTATATAGATTTTGGCCAAGCATTTAATACGTAATCAAAGGCAAATTTGAAAATTTTTTGGATCTAATTATTTATTTTTTACTATTTAGAGTGAGTTTTTAGTAAAAGCGTTTTTAATTATTTTTATAGACGTTTTTATTTAAAGTATCTTGATAAATGTAGTTACTATTATTCTTTTTTACTGCTTAATATTATTTTTTATTTAATTATTTAAATACAAGCGTTCTTTACTGCTTTTTGCAAATCATATTTGTCTTTCTTTTTTTTTTGGGGGGGGGAGGCAAAGGTAGGAAAAAAACCCGCTTCTTTTATAAAACCCGCTTCTTTTATAAATATAAAAATATTTTTTAGAAATTATATCTTTAAAATATATAATTTTATTATTAATATATATTTAAAATCTCTATAAAAAATGAAAGCACACTCAAATGGAAGGAAGATTTGTGTCTTGTGACGAGCTGCGAAAAGCGTATATGAAAAAAATTACTTAGTAATAATAAGGACTATTAAAAAAAAGTTTAGCATATGAAAGAAAGAAAATATATTTAATAAATGGAAAACGTTTATTTATATTCAACAAAATTCGATGAAGAGTATGATATTGCTTTGAAGAATAGAATTAATAAATGTATCTGTGCAATAATAATTATTGCTTTGCATTAAAACGGCATTAGCTATTTAATGAAATTAAATAAATGCATTAAAGGCTGATACCATTTCTAACTGTTTGAACGTATATTACAAGGCTGTGGATTCAGAACTTTTTTATCTGGATCTCGGTTGCTTTCAATTGCTAGCATTCGGTAAGAAAATCCATGTCTTTCTCTATGTGAAAGTAGTTTTTCGGCTTGTCCGCATTGTTAATAGAAGTTTTACGATCAAATCAAGCTGTAAAATGTCGGTAGGTTTAGTGCTTAAAATTGCCCAAGTTAAGTTACAAAGAGAAGCGTTACATCTAGTGACAACAGCCTATTCAATAAAAATTAGTGTCTCAAAATGGGTTATATAGAACATGTGCCAGGCAGATTGTACAATAGAAGTACTTTTAATACGAATCTCGCATTGAAAGGAAGGATATTTTCCCTTGCTAGGCATTCAGCAAGACAAGAATGAATTCTTGAAAGATGTTCTGAGTAGTTCTTTTAATCTTTACCATTTTTGAAATTTATGAGTCTTGGATGTAAAAGATTAATTCATCATTCCTGAAAGCGGTGTTCTTTTTATTAAGTTAACGTGGGTATTATGGCAATAATATATGAAAAAAAGTTTTTAAGCTTTGCTCTTTAATCAATTTTAGATTTTATGTCAAACAAAGCGTGTGTTCTACTATTTTTGATTTTCATATCCATTACAGTTTTTTTTTTTCATAGAACATTTAAAGACGTACTTCTTAATATATTTAATAATAATTAATGACTAAAAAGTAAAATAAAAAATACGATTTCTCTGTTCACTAATACAAGGCAAGTGGATTTTATTACTAAATTTGTTTATATTCTGATTGAAATTCGGCCATTGATCAGATACTACTGAATATTGTTTCCAATAGAAAAATTGCTTCCTTTAGGAAATTTATTTCTAATGCACCTCCTAAGGTCAATCCTAATAGCAATTTTCAAAAATGAGCTAAAAAGTTTTCACCAATGCTTGATTCTGCACTTGAACTTTATCTAAAATATAACAAAATTTTTAACAAAAGCATACCACTGAAACATACTCAACATTAAATAATTAGTTGGATCATATCTTGATATCAACAATGGAAAACAATTAGGTTGAAATGATAGAAGCAACAATGGAGACAATTTAATTTCACTTCCATCAAGAAATATATTGATGTAAAATATACTTAAATTCGATAAATTAATATACAAATGTCAAATTAATTAATTTACTTTCCTTCGAATTACCACGGGAAAATTTTAATTAAACTTTTTATTATGCTTTAAAAATTAATAATTTACGAAAATATTAGCTTTTGCATTTTTTAAAAGCTATTTGTGAATATTATTTTTGCTTTGATAAGAAATGGTTACAGATGCTAAGAAGATTTTAACATCATGAGACCCCGATGAGTCATCTGTGACTTGACCACCAATAACTCGCTGCTTTACCACACCAACATGATTCTCCGACCCAGTCTTTGCTAATTAATTCTATGACGTAAAAAAATTTACGTTTCGCTCTATTTTTCTTATATATATAAAATAACTTATATTATTTCTGATTTAGCACAACCTTTTTAATATGTAATGTCATTGTTAAACCACTTTTTTTCCATCCAATTTTTGTGACCGGAGGATTCATGAATTACAGATTCATGAATATCTATAATTTGTTTTATTTTAATTAATGTGCCAAAATTTGTAGCAAGTATTTTTATTGTTACAATGAAATAAAAACCTTATTTTTCATTTACGGGTTTTAAACGTTGCTGAAATTATGATTACTTACTCTAGATTGTTTTTCTTTTATTTTATTGTGCATCCATCTTTTGAAATTCACATGCAGTGAAATACTTTATAAATATTTCCATTGAAATTCGTTTGAATTGTTCAGAAAGGAAGAGCATGGAAGCAACGGTCTGAAAGGGTAATTCTTAATTTTTGGACACATGCAGCTAAGTCTCGTTTTTATCTACGAGATAATTTACGAATTTTCATAAAAAAAATCATAATGTTGTAACTTAATAAAATGGGTACAATTGAAATTTTGATTTCATTGATGGAGTAAGATGAAGGAAAGATTCTTCGCAATATTTGTCAGCAGAGAAATGCATGGATTTATGAAAATATTTCTGCACTGACTATGAGCCATTTTTACCAAGATTTCTGACAAGATTAGGAATGATATAAGAAATTGACATTCAAAATATTCACTTATTAAAATATGAATGAAATGATGATTTTTATCAGATATAAGCCTCGTGAGTAAATGGATACATTAATATGTTTTTTTAGTATTAAAATTAACTTTAAAAATTTATTATTTCAACTTATTTTTTTAATCATTTCAAAATAAGATAATAAGTCAAAAATATTCAAGTTAATAATATTTTCATCAACATATTATCAATAAAATATTCACCTACTATATATTGACAAAAGATTGTTTTATTATTTTCAGAACTTAAAAAAATGGAAAAAAAAATACAAATTTTTATTTATAATTTTCAATAACAGATTTATATCTGAAATGAATGTAGTATTTTTAAATTATTAATAATAAATTTTTATAATTTATTTTAATCAGAGAACTATATGTTTATCTATTATATATAATATGCGAGTAAAATGCTTACAACTAAAAATTAGAAAAAACTTAATTAAAATTCACTGAATGTCAGTAAAAAGAATGTATTATATTCGTAATGCAATTTGATGAATGATAATTCCTTTTAAATAATTTATTAAACAAATTTTTCTATTACTAATAAAAATTTATAAAATCATATTGAGGAATTTATTTTTGAACAAATTCTATTTTCTGTAAACATTGCAGATTAAAAGACAAATTCTTAGTTCTCAGAGTGAAAACCAACTTCTTAGTTGAAAAACCGCATGGCAATTGCCCTGCGTCGACAGATTTATTACTTGATTGATCAGTCAGTCCTATTCAAAATCCCCGGTGTTCAGGAGGTGGCGATGGTCCAGACGCGGGAAAGTTTACCCCCTGTTGTTAATGGTCAGGGGAAAGCAAAAACATACCAAGCCGGTTTAGGAACGTTCTGCCAATTTCTTTTCTAATAAATTGTGTTCAACCTTTATTTTGACTGCAGCCGTTTTAAGAACATTCTTAAGCTAGACAGTCGGCGCTCGATGGGTTAAATATTATATTATACAAAGCCTTCCGATCGTCTCCGATTTTATTTGTAATTCATAACGCAACATTTTTAAAAACCAATTGAAACGTTGCCAATATTATTTTTTCAAAAAAAAAAGCAATATTAAAAAATAAAGGTAGAGTACTTCTAAATCTGACTGTTGCCTAGCAACGGAGTATTTATAAATCTCCTTATTTCAAAATCGTCTGCATCTGATCAATTATTTATTAAATTCTGAAAAAAATGATAACTAAAATGGAAGGGGAAAAATATGAAAATAAAATTATTATAATTAAGAAAGTTTGATTTGAGAACATATTATGAAGATATTTCTTTACTCCGAAAAACGACAAAAATTTGGTTATTTTCCAATTATTTGAATATTTAATTGGTTTTTGAACTTTGAAAAATTGTCGGTTTTATTTCTCCAGTTTTAAATAACGGTATTCGATTCGATTCGACCCAATTACTAAAGCGGAGATTTGGAATATATATAGATTACTTTAATTGATATAACTTTAATAAGGCGGTAATAACTTTAATTGACATCAAGAGAATATTTAAAATTTTCATAAATTAAATAAAATTCAAATTTTTAATGGAAGGATAGATTTAGTAAAAATGCTAAATTCACGCCAAAAGTTAAAATTTTCTAACTACTGTATGTCAATGCCATACAAGGCTCCTCCGGCCTCATAAGTTAATTAGACAGTATACGAGAAAGTTTTGGGAGACTATACCCTCTGGCTCCATTTATTTAAGCCCAAATTTGATACTTCTATACGTATTTGGACAAAAAAATCACATATTAAGTTTCATTCTTCTATATTGTTGGGCTTTTTAACTATCACGTTTACAATATGCGAATATACAATTAGACAGATGGACAGCACGGAGGAGGATTTAGTGTAAAACGTCAATCACATCTGCAATTCTGAATTTTTAAAAAAATGTCCAGTTTCATTCCTTTTGCATTCTGTATTTTTGAATTATTATGTTCATATGCAAACAAGTAGACAGACAGACAGATATAGCTCTAAACGAGGTTTTCCTATTATAGGAAGACCAATGAGGTCAGGGCTCGTCAAAATCAGAGACTGAATTGTTTAATGATTGCAATACTTTCCCTTTACGAAATTTGTATACAAAAAGAAATAAAGGAAAAATGTTGTACTACATTTGGAGTACAAGAATGCATTAAAATTATTTCTCTGTATTATGCAACAACGATTTATGTTTATAAAAAAGGGAGTTCTCCTACCTTTACCTTTTTTCGATTTTTGTAAATTTTTAAAACGATAATATTTTTAGAATGGTACGCTTTCAATAATTGGGAGATGAAAGAATTGTTCAAAAAACCCTCTATAGGAAAGATTTGGGTTTTGAGATACCAAATTTGATCATAGGTTCACACTAAAAGAAGGAACCTTCAAGATTTAATTAGAATTTTAATTAATCAAAATTTTTAAGTTTTTATTAATAATTTCAGTTATTATTTTTGCAAAAAAAATTATACCTTTTTAAAATTTAAAAGAAATTATCTTTTCGATTTTCACAATTTCCTTTCAATGAACACTTCAAAATTTGTTGTATAACGATTGAAATAATAACTTTTTATTTGTAATCTTCTTAAGATACTAGGTGACTCCATTAAAAAGTCGATTTGTTTTGCGAAATTATAAAATTATTTTTTATTTAATATTCTTAAATGTTTAAACGGGTTTCTTTATAAAAACCATTTGAATTTTATTTCCAAGTCTATTTTTTTTGGGGGGGGGAGCCGAATTGCACTGATTTTTATATTAGTATTTGCATACATGTTAATGTTATTTTATATCTTTAAATGCTATTTTCTCAAATATAGAATATGATAAAATTTTCTTACGAAAAACCTTATAACTTAAAATCTAATGAATATTTTTTATTCAAATTTAGTATAATAATTTCTTAATATGTTTTGCAGCTAGAGAATAAGTAATCTATTTGTTTAGAAATATTTTATAGTTATTTTTATAGCTTCAGATTGTGAAAATTTCGCGTTATTTATCAGTCGAACCCCAATATTTAAAGAATGGATAGAAATACGACTTTTTTTAGCTCAGAAACTAGTAAATATATTGTTAATCTATTTGCAAAATTTTAAGCAAATCAGTTGCTAAACCTCTAAACCAGAATATTTTGCCTTTATATCTCTTTATAGCCAAGAAAAAAAAGTATTTTTTCACATTTAAAAAACTTTTAACATTGCCTCATATATTTTGGTTTCATAGATGTTTTTTTCAATCTTTTTTTATGCAAATATTCAAAAATGTAATTATTTTCGAACGATTTTAAATAAAAATGCACCCCGAAAGTGGTCACATACCTATTCCAGATTCAGCTTTCGCAGTATAATTCTTAATGAAAAAAATATTTTCATTGGAGAAATATTTTATTTTCAATACTTGCTTCTTAACTTTTGCATCAAATTTTATGGAAGCATTTGTTATTTTGTGTTATTTTGATCTAATTTTATGAATTTGTAAACCTGATTAACATTCGATAGGATATTTTGAAAATATTTCCATTGGAGAAATATTTTATTTTTCATTATTTACTTCTTAACTTTTGCTTCAAATTTGACGGAAGCATTTGCTACTTTGAATTGTTTTGATATAATTTTATGAATTTTTAACCTGATTAACTTTCGACAGGATATTTTTAAAAGGCAGACGAGAAAATATTTTCATTGAAGAAATATTTTATTTTTCATTATTTACTTCTTAATTTCATCTTCAAATTTGAAAGAAGTACTTATTATTTTGATATAATTTTATTATTTGTAAACCTGATTAGCATTCGAAAGGATATTTTGAAAAGGCAGACGAGAAAATATTTTCATTGAAGAAATATTTTATTTTTCTTTATTTGCTTCTTAACTTTTGCTTTAAATTTGATGGAAATATTTATTATTTTGATATAATTTTATGAATTTTTAAACCTGATTAATATTTTACAGAATATTTTGAAAAGGCAGACGATAAAATAAATAATACTTTTTAATATAATAAAGTTGTCATTCTAGAAGATTTTCTTTCTAGAAATTCGAATTTCCTTCGTTTTATGGCATCATTCTTTCACCTTCGTTTTAAAATGGATACTATGAAGATTTAGTATTCTAGCATTTCCACATTCTTTGTTCTGAATAGAGACATTTTCATTCTAACCACTCATCATTTCTGACATAATTCTAGAATCAGCTTTCAAAGTATAATATTTGATGAAAAAAAAAATATTTTCTTTGGAAAAATATTTTATTTTTCAATACTTGCTCTTTTTTTTTTTTTGCTTGAAATTTTATGGACGTATATGTTGTTTTGTATTATTCTGATAAAATTCTATGAATTTTTAAACCTGATTAAAATTTGACAGACTATTTTGAAAATACAGACGAGAAAATAAATAATACTCCTTAATATGATAACATTATCATTCTAGAAGAATTTCTTTCGCTTTCGTTCTAAAATGGACACTATGAATATTTGGTATTCTTCCATTTTCTCATCCTTCGCTTTGAATGGGGACATTTTAATTTTAACCCTCAACATTTCTGCCATAATTCTAGAATCAGCTTTCGTAAATGTAATATTTGAAAAAAAAATTATGGGAGAAATATTTTCATTTTCAGTACTTGCTTTTTAAATTTTGCTTCAAATTTGATGGAAATATTTACTATTTTTGTATTATTTTGATTTAATTTTATGAATTTATGAATCTAATTAAAATTCCATTGAATATTTTGAAATGGCAGACGATAAAATAAATAATGCTTTTTAATATGATAACATTATCATTCTAGAAGATTGTTCTTTCTAGAAATTCGAATTTCCTTTGTTTCATGGCATCAATCTTTCACTTTCGTTTTAAAATGGGCAATGCGAAGATCTGGTATTCTACCATTTTCCCATTCTTTGCTTTGAATGGGGACATTTTAATTCTAACCACTCAACATTTCTGACATAATTCAGAATATACAGATAAATCATCTCTCGGCGCAAAATTATTCTGCCTCTATGTAAAACTTGTTAAAATTTCATCAGTGCCTCATTTCGTGTTATACACAAAAGACCTTGAGATTGGAGGGTGGAAATAATGAATGCAAATCTTTGTCCAGTGTTGGACTAATCCGTCCAAGAACCTCTGCACCGAGGAGGTCTTTGTCTGTTCTGAAAGGGTCGGGCAAGTGGGGTGGTCGAGAGCACCGAACCGTGAAACGACTTCACTATCCTCTCGCTTTCTTACTAATTACTACCATTTCTCTGTTATCGTGTTCCTAACAGTGAGCTGGAACAAAGAATGTGACCCATGCCATTTTTTGTTCATTTTTTGAACTTTTGTTATCTTGTAATAGTTTGCAGATTTTCTGTAATTAAAGAAATGCAGTGTCAATTATTTGTCGGTGAAATTAACTGTGGTTTAATGATAGGAATTGGACGAAGAAAAAGAATCAATGAAAACGAAATCAAAACTGTTCTAACTATTTTCATACTATCATAAATTTAGATGAACTGTACTTTGATTGTGAAAATTTTAATCGCATAGTAGGTCTGAAAGATCTGAAAATTCACCATAACATAAAATTGAAAATTGTAAAGGGTGTTCCAAAATTAACGCAAGATTAGATTAACACACACACACACACACACACACACACACACACACACACACACACACACACACACACACACACACACACACACACACACACACACACACACACACACACACACACACACACACACACACACACATATATATATATATTATGTGTGACAGTTATAATCAAACAAAAAAAAATTTTTTTTTTTGAAGTTTCAATTCAAGTTTTCGAAAATAAGAAGAAAATTTCAAGTAAAGTTGGAAATCTTCGACTGTCTGAACTTAGAATGGCATTTCTGTTGCAATTTATTTTTGTTTAATCGTTTGATGGAAGTAATCCAATCTCATTTAAAGAAAACAAACGGAAACAACTATTCCAAAATATAATTTTTTAAATTTTCTTATTTTATATTAGGCATCACACGGTACAAGTTGAATTCTCAACAAGAGTTTAATTTTTGAAATAATTGTTTCTCTTTCATGAAAAGAAAAGAATATGAAATCACATTGTATTATCAGACAGTGGGTAGTTAGATGACATGCGCAGTTATATTTATTACATCACTCTGACGTCACATATCAAATTTTTAAAGTTAGGGAATACAGTTAATTGGGCCATTTACTTGACATCACTGTCACGTGGTCACTGAGCCTGTCGTTTTATATCTAACTGCTTATTGGTTTAAAATGAGATTTAATTGAGTAATGCAAATAATAACTTCCTTTTACGCAATGGATTCAAAAATTAAATTGGCAGATCGCTCTTTATTTATAAGATTGAATTCATTCCGTTCCAATACAGATAAAACAATATAATTTTAGTTGAGAAGTAATAACACGTTCTTGCTCATTTTCAATGTAGTTATATACATATTGAAGTGAGCATCCAAAAATTTTATATTATAACTTTATTGACAATGGTTCTAATTCCGCGTTTAAAATATTTTCTTTTTTTTTTATCTTTTTATGACGAATGCATAAAAATCATTATTAGTGTAACCTTTATAAAAATAAAATATCATGCATCTGCAAATAATAATCGTTCCGCTTAAACAAATCGAAATCTTTTTCATATTCAGTTAGGAGACAGCAGGTGACAGTAATTGCAGTTAATACTTTATCTAGAGAACATTTTTTTTTTCAATAAATCAACATTGTTTCTTTAGCAAATGAAATAATCTATTCATAGATGATGTCATTCTGAAGTTAGACAAAGAAAAAATTAAAAAAAAACTCCTTCAAGCTGTCGCAGATGATATTCTTGTTAAAAATAAAAGAAAAATTTCAGCTGCGAGCAATTAAAACGACTCAATAAAATGAGACATATTACAAAAAAAGATGATTTATTGTTATTTTCTCCTGTTCGAAGAATAGCATAAAAATTATTATAATTGCCGAAAAATTCGAATTATTTTTGCTCATATGAATTTGAAAAAAGAACAAGTACTTTTAAGAATATATCTGCGTATCCATCGATATATCTGTAAAGCCTATAATCAGAAGAAAAAAAAAGACATAACCTAATTAAATGAAAACTGGAATGTGATTATTTTTACCAAAAATTATTGATATTTTGGACTAAGGTCATTTCTAAAACACATTTTTCCCTTTCCTACTGAATACTCTGAAGCTAACTAAAAAGTACTTATTTTATATAAAAAAATATCTAATATCAAGACAAATTAACATCAAAATGCCGTTTTAAAACATAATATTTAAGAATACAATGGAACTTGTCTACTTCAAGCATTATTTTGAATTCCTCTGCAATTATTCACTGCTAATGAAAAATTTATAATTCGAATTTATCTTAAGTTAGATAACTTAAAGTCAAAATTAAAAATAGTAAGGAAAAAAAGTTTGATTTTCTGAAATGTTTATAACTATTTAAACACGTCCGCATTTTGTGAATTATTGCAAGCAAATAAGTTTCAAACACCTTCAATTCAAATGAGTATTTTATTGCTGTACAATATGTTTGATCAAAATTTTATATTCTTGTATTTGAAATGTAGTACACTACATTTTTATTAAAATTACTTAATCATTAAAATTATTATTTTTAAAATTATTGAAATATTATATCTATAAATTTGAGTTAATTTTATTTTTAAAATTACTAACTGTTTATTCATTTATTTTGAATTATTTAATAGAAGAGCGAGATATTATAATAATAAATCTTAACGGCATATTTAGCTAAAAAAATTATTCCTCTTTCAGTACTTATCTTTAAATTTAGTTTTTCTTTGTTTGAATTTTTGATTAAATTAAATATTAGTTGTGCTCTCATTAGTTCTGAGTTGGTCTAATCATTTTTCTCTATATACTGTAAATTCAAAAAATTTTTCTCGCAAGCTGGAAGGCAAAGGTAGATAGATACCTTTTCATCAAAGTTACTGTTTTCAAATTCCTTTCAATTCTTTAAAGAGAAATGAAATATTAAATTTTGGAAAGAACCATAGATAATGAATTTATTGCTATAGCACAATTCAGTATTTTTTGCAAGATGAATAATGTTGTGGTTACAAATATCATAAAAATAATATACAGATATAGATGTGTTACAAACTTTATATTATTGAAAATGTTCGAAGATTTCTTAGCAAATAAAAAGGCTTGTATAAGTTGGAAAGAATTAAAAATTTATATTTGTATTTTAAACGTATTTGAAGAGATTAATTATCGTTTTAAAAATTCTTCTTTCAATTAAATGCAGAGAATTCTGTTTTATGATAGAAAGTACGAATTTATCGTTTGAGTTTTCAATTATATTGTCTGGAAAAATCGTCTGCTTTTCTTAATTAATGTTGGAATTAAGATCTTATCTATTGCGAATTTGAATATTTCAGTCATAACCATTAACTGATGTAAAAGGAATATTATAAACGATAGATAAATATGGAGTATTTTAAAGGGAGTAATGGTAAAGAGCATCAGATACATGGCGCCGTATGCTGCCAAGCTGTAATTTTTTTAAAGAAACAGCAAATATATTCAAAAGAACTAAAAAACATGCAACTTCTGAAAATTTTTAAACTGATCATTTTTACATAATGTAGCTATTAAATTTTGAACCTCTTTATTTTTATTTAATTAATCTTATTCATGCTTTTGATCTTTATTCCATGTGCATTTAAACAATTTCAAACTGTAGAAATAAGATAAGAGCAAAAGTTTTATTTCATTTTTTCTTTCAAACTGGCAATATATGTGGATGATGTTAGAAACAGTCAAAATTAGTGCTTGAATCATTTTTAGCCCCAAAGTTCTAAGCAATTGCAGTTATTGAAAAACTTAAAAGTAGAAAAGTTGTTCGTCTTAATGAAGTGCTAATTTAGCTAATTTTATTTATTTCTCTATCTTCAATATTAAGAAAGTTATTGAGAAATGAAAATTTCAACACCTTCCCCCCCCTTCATGTCCACCCTTTTTGAGCTAGATGGCCGACTCATTCGATATTTTTACATTTCTAACATCATATACCAAGCCAGTTAAAATCCAAAGAAAATACTCTAACTTATACTCTACTTGTCAATGAAATAACAGGGGCGAAGCGGTATGCTTGTAGATTTAGATATAAATATAAATCTTTGAATCGAGGGTGGTTTTGGATTTTAGGTACTAGGATCAGTGTACATATGCAAAATTTTCTCAAAGTCGTGTCATGAGAACCATTGCAATTGGTGACTTTCCTATAAGGAATCTATGTAATACGTCATAGAGCAATTTTTATATTTTTTTTCTCGAATTTCCACCTTTTTTAATATTTATATATTTTTTCAGTATTTATATTGAAAATTATCATCAAAAAATGCCTCAGAAACTTCGACGATTTTCAACAAATTCATTTTAAAAATAGGTTTAAAAATTGTAAAAATGAATAGTTACTTTTCTTTGCTTTTATTTAAAACTATTTCTCAGATTTTCCAAAGAGTTTTATTTTAGAAAGCCTACTTGTCTTTTCATATCAATAAAAAATTTCGTAAATTTTCAGCGTCCTATAGGTCACAGAATATTAGCATATAATCTTCCATTTAATTAATTGTGCTTTGCCTAATTTTTATAAAACTCGATGAAATTTTGACAGCTTTGTTCCAAAAGATTATGACTGAGGTAAAAGAATAATGACGTATAACTTCATTTTAAAAAAGAAAATCTCAATCCTCTTTTAATGAAAATTGATCTGACGAAGATTAAAGTTAATCAATTTTAAAAGAATTATTGTATTATTTGTGTCGCTTTGTTGTTTTTTTATATTTTTGAAACTTTGTTGTTTTTTCATATTTTGAAAACAAAGCAAATGAAAAAAAACTTTAATTTTAATTACTACTTTAATAAAAATCAAGCTTTGAAAAATCTGAAACTGAAAATTCTTCATTTAAGCATTTCGATTAGTTTCTTTAATTTAGAGACAGTTGAAAGTAATGGTAATTAATATTTTATCCTGTCATTTTATCTTGACATAAATTGCTTTCCTATTTTTCTTTTTTCACTGATCAGCAAGTGAAATTAGTTTTAATAATCGGTTGCCATTTTACAAGTAAAAAGAGAAAAAAATGAATAAAAATCAACGCACTCAAGATATGACAAACGATAATGTAGTTAAAAATGATGGAAAAGGATCAATAAAATATAGAAAGTGAGCATAAGTTCATTCTACAATTTCAATATTATTTTTATTTATTTCATTTATAAAAAAATAAGAGTATAATGTCAAGACAGCATTTAAAAAAAATTAGATGAATTCTTAAAAGAGTGATATCTAACAGAAATATGAAGAATTTAAATAGTCTTGATAAAATGTGTTTGATTTAAAAAGAATGTAGCATTCTCTTATCTTTATTCTGATTTATTTATATTGAGATTTTTCATTTCAGAACATTTGCATGAATTCTTGAGTGTTTTGAACCCAATAGATTCGTATCAATTTTTCAAATCGCCAAAAAAAAAAAAAAAAAAAAAAAGATAAAAGAAAAACGCTAAAATTTCGCTCACCGAACACGAACAAATAGAATAAACATATATTTATGAGTATAAATTTTTCCTTTTGCATTGCTTCAAACGATCAGGTTCATAATAAAATTAACATCTAATTCTCATATTAATTATAATTTTTTTTTTTTTTTACATTTCAGTGACGATATAGTAAGAAATAATTCGTTACTAATGATATGGTCATGTTTATTCCTACCTACAGGATGTCCCAAAATATCATGTAGATATTTTTAACTTATGGATAGACCAAAAATAAACAAACAAGCAAATTTTAACACATGAGATAAGAAACACAAAGAATGGGAAAGTAAGTGAATAAAATAAAAAAAAAAGGATATATCGAACCAAATACACAGTCTCAGGAGTGGGCATCTTCCTGTATGGCGTCAAGCATCCAAACTCCATCCGATTTGTGATTTACATTGAAAAACGTTACCTGCTACACTATGTTTTCTGGAAATGTTCATCTACTTAGTGCCTATTATCCTTGCTCTGAATTTGTCTTTCGAATTTGATAACGTTCTCTGCGAACATCGGTACTGATGTTGCAGCGATGTTTTCTGATTCCCATTTTAGTTTTTCTTGAATATCTTTAAAACGCTCAATTCTCACACTACATACTTATATCAAATTATAGAATATAAAATTCCTTACATTTTCAAGCTTTTATTTTTCTTCAAGTTTTAATATTTTTGCAAACATGGGTTCTAAACTACTTTTTCGTTTTCAGTAATTTACGACCCCCTAGATCATCAAATCCGCATGTTACCAGCACGAAGAAAAAAACTTTTAAGAATGTTTTAAAAAAATCGTAATTTAAACAACATTTATTACTTTTTTATTAATTGTTTTACAGTTTCCAACAATTCTCCGACTCTATATTTTTGCGATTTTCACCAATTAAACGTCATTCAGGACCCCATGTTGTATGGTGATTCATTATCCTACTATCACCCATCTGAATTTGTCGGTCGAATTCGGCAACACCCTGTATATATATGTGTGTGTGTGTAATGATATTTCTTAATTTAATTTAAATCCTAATTAATTTCCTAATTTTTATCTTAATTTAGCTTATGTTAACTGTATTTAAAATGTCCTATTATTTCCTGATCTAATTCCTACTTTTTGATTTAATTATTTTTAACAAGCGCTTAACAAAATTGCTCACTCCGTGGTTCCACAGCAGAAACGAAGAAATAAAAATCCTTAACACCTGCGATTCTTTTTTAAAAAAGTACCTAAGATTCCCTTGCCTAAATCGACATGTGACAAAGAAATCATTATCAGAATCTCATAGTAAAAATCATTGAAGGGGAAAATTTCTTCAGTTTTCCTCTTATATCACAATGTAGACTGACGCATCTCTTATCGCTTTTTCTCTGTACCTAATATGACTCACATGGTGAAATAAATCGAAGTTAAAATTTCAAAAGTTTCTTCTTTTCTGCCACGCATCTGCAAAATTATGTTTCCCTATATGTGTGTGTGTAAAATTATCTGAAGAAACCGATGTGAGGCTCTTTAATGATTCTTTATTATTGTAAAGAAATAGACCATTCCCCCCCCCCCTCTATTGCGTAGTCTACCAAATAGGAAAAAAGAATACAGGAAGAAGTGAAGATTGTGAAAGGATTATGAATTTATATAGTTTTAGAAAGGAATTAGCTGATACCGCGTTTTGATCAATGTAGGAATATGATAAGAACACAGTTCAGAAGTTAACATTAAAGCGAATCCTGAATTTGAGAAATTAGGAATAATTTTAAGAATATGGATTAATTAGATATTTTACACAGGAAAAAAATCGTGTTTGCAGATTTTATTTTATTTTTAAACATAGTCTGCAAAATACATATTGTTTTTTTAAAATTTTGGAAGAATGCTTAAAATGATTAAATATTACTTTCCGGTTATTAATTATATGTAAAATGCAAAAGATTTTAATGCTGGATTTGGAAATTCAGCATTCTACGTATATCTCGATAACTACTTTTTGTGATGCTATTCGTTTCAAAATATGCGAGCCACCACTGAAATAAAACAAGAAGAATCTGTTATAAACGATAAGTTTACTAATTACACATGCCTAGTATTTTATTAAAAAATGGCTAATAATATTTATTGTATGCATCGTTTTATCTTGGCAGAAATTTTTTTTTTCATTGATTCACCCTTTTTTTTTTCTAACAGAAGACCAAATTATCTATTCTTCGTTCTTGTCATTTTCTGACAAAAGAATGAATAAAACAATTCAACTTCGCTCATTCAAACTACTATAGCAGACGATATTGGAATTAAAAAACAAAGAAATCGAGATGGAAAACTATCGCCTGCGAACAAACAGAACGAAGGATCGAAATGAAAGAAGTTAGAAAAAGAGAGATGGTTTATTTTTTCTATTTTTTATAGCTTTTTCAGGAGCACGCGATCACTTCCGGTCGTGCTTTGGGATGTCCGAAGGTGAGTCCTCCTCCCTTCCCTCACTCCCTCCTGCGATGGGGTATTTCTCTCCTCCACCCTTCAGTTGGCGATGAGGACGCGGTCGAAAGAAGACCCTCAGACGATTTGCACTTGTTTTTGCCAGGTGAGTTTGGTCTTTTTGTTCGTATCGGAAGATTTTTTGGACGTGATTGTATCAGATAATGTGACATTTCTGTAAGAAGGGAAAAATAGAATAATATCGTTTGTGAATTTGATTAAGAATTTGTTCTTGAAGTGTAAATTCATGAAAAGCGAAATTTATTAGAATATTAATTAAATTATAACGAAAAGTGGAGGATAGAGAAGTGTATATAATATTCTTTTTTTTTTTTACTTTATAAAAATAATTTTTCGAAAAAAAAATTAATTCTTTGAATTTTTGTTCGTATTGAAGATTTTTTCGGACGTGATTGTATCGGATAATGTGACATTTCTGTTAGAAATGAAAAATAGAATAATATTGTTTGTGAATTTAATTAAGAATTTGTTCTTGAAGTGCAAATTCATGAAAAGCGAAATTTATTAGAATATGAATTAAATTATAATGAAAAATTGGAGGATAGTGAAGTGTATACAGTATTCTTTTTCTTACTTTATAAAAATAATTTTTCAATTTTTCATTTTTTTTTTTGGATAGCATTTAATAATAAGATAAGATTGCGATTATTTTAAAAATTAACTTTAAAAAAAAGTTGAATCTTTGTATAGCAATAAGTATTTAGTTATTTATTACATGTAATTATTGTTTTAATATTATAATACATACTGATAAGAATTCATTCTTGGAATTCTATATCCAAAGAAAGGTATTAAATAAATTTTTTCGATTTAAAACACTTTTTTTAATTTGTGTAGTTATAAACTACAGTATCACAAAAAGTTCAAGAAGTATTTATTGTAATATTGTTATCTTTTTCGGGTTTCGTACATTTTTATAAACTTCATCATTATCTCGAATTCTTCAGCAATTTTCTGCTTTTATGCATACATGTGGATTATTAAACGTAATGTTTATCAAAATCAAAAATTCTAAAATTGGAATTATTGATAAATGAATTCAATTTAATGTGCTTAATTCTGGATTCCTTTTTCTTTTTTTTTCTATACTTAATTTTATTTAAAGATAACAGTTGCGATATGCATTTTTCGTCAGAGGAAAAAAAAAAAAGAACATTTTTGTGTAAAAGTTAATTTTTTAAAATATTAATTGAGCAAATAACGATTTAATAATCATGCATTTGATTGATATAGATGCTGATATTATGTATTTATTGCGTTAATAAAAAATATTGAAGTTAGTCTTTGTTAGACCGTAGAATTTTTTTTAAAAAAACTTCATTTGATAGTATAGAATAGATTTGAAAGTTATATTCTTCTATAGTTAGAAAAATAAATGCTTTTCTGTGAAACGATCATGAAATTTATTAATTAATAAAATTTTAAAGATTAAAGGTTTGGGCTTCAAACTTGGAATAAAAATGCTGCAAATATAATACGGAGATAAAAATTATTCCGTTTCTAAAAACAATCGACGTAGTTTCAGGATTTTTTAATTAAATCGTAAAAAAAATGATCAATAATTTGTTTTGACTCAGAATTCCCCCCCCCCCCCCTACATCTACAATATTTAGCAAATTTCGAACTAAATAAATAACTAATTTAAAAAAGAAGAAGTATGGAATATTCGGTGGAAAATTTTGGTATATTTCACGTCTGGTGCCTCGGACAGTGTAGAAATCATGTACCAAATTAATTAATGCAATTCAGTGAGCGGTATTATTTTAGTTTGGTGCAAATGTTTTCGGATTAAATTTTTTTAAAAAATTGCATTTAAATAACAAGTGAAAATAATTAATGGTTTTATACCGAAAACGTAAAAAAAAATCGTCTGCGGTTGAATGATAATTATGAAATAAGGAAATATAATCTTTGAATGAAAGTTTTGTGAATTTTATTTATTTTCATGGAAAATAAATATCGTCTGCATTAAAAACTGTTTAATGAGATGACGCAAAGATCTGCTATAAAAATATGCGTCTGAACACTAAAGTACTACAAATTATATATGAGTAAAATTAGTAAGTTAGTAATTATGTAAACTTTTTCTTCAGTTAATTTTGTAGCAATATGAAGCATTATTTTCGTATTTTTATACAAATTTAATTAAAGAATTTATTACGAATTTATTTGCAGCATCGTAGAACTGAGTCTCACATCAATTTTGCCTCTCACGAGTATTTTTTTTTGTTGTTGTTGTTTGTACGGAATTATAAAAATGAAAATTAGCTGGGTAGTTCTAGATTGCAGAATGAAAAATATTGATTGCATATACAGATATTTTCTGTACAATTATTTTTTCTGTAATTTCATTTTTTTTAAATTTATAACTTCGATAAAATGAGTTAGTAAAAGTATTGGAATTATAAAATTTATGCTAGAATCTGAAATTGGATTAAGTAATAATTTATAATTATTTTTTACTTTTTTTCACATATAAACCGACATATAGAAAATATTCCAAATCATAATTCGTACAAAAGTTACGAAATATTAACTTTTGGGGTGAAATTAGCATTTTTTCCGAATCTGCCTTGTCATCGTTGGTGAGATTTTTCACGGTTACTCCATGGCATGCGGTTAATAATATCGAAAAATTGAGTTTATGCTTTTGACGCGTTTTTCTCCATCGATGAAAACAAACATTTGATTCGAAATTCACTTGTAAGCAAAATTTCCATACCTAATTTGATATATTGAAGTTATTGCGCTTTTGGATTATCGCGTGTATATGTTTCTGAAAATACAATCCGTTTTTAGTTTCTGCTCAAACTTTGGTAGGTGTCTATACTATAGATGTTAAATATGTGTACCATATCTTATCGATCTGTCTCACTTCGTTTTGTAATTATCGTTCTAAATTATATTTGAGCAGCCGGACAGACAGACCTATTCTGTGCGAATTTTGCTGAAAATTTGATAGACATCCACAAACTTGGTATAAAGGCCGTATACCAAAGTTCATAACTCTAGATCAAAGAGATTTTGAGATATTTTTGTCACAGGCAGACAGACAGACGGACATTTTTCAAAAATATGTTTTTCGAACTCAGAGAGGTCTGAAACATGGAGATTCGTTAAAACCTCGAATTCGAATATTAATGTATTTTCTGTTTACTACGTATACAAGAAAGTAAAAATGCTGTATTCACGCCAAGATAGAAGAGATATCGCCAACGGTATGCAACTAATACACAAATATCAAACTTTTTTTTTATTATTCTATGAAGCATACAACTCTCATGTTTGAGATTCTGAGAATGAAATATTGAGCATTCATGGACTTTCTAAGGTCCATATTTCATGCGCTAGAGAATGAAATTGTAGATTCAGAAGATGCATGCTCTCCCGCATAAAACTATGGACTTTTAAAATTTGATGCATAGACCCGTGGAAATTGCGGAGCGCACAGCATTTTATGCCGGGGGCATCTCGACGACTTAGAGTCTATACAGGATAGTTTTCAGGAGATCATTCCCGCCTGTTTGAGTGACGTTTTCAAAGATAATCGATCTATTGAAATTTGTTCTATTTCAATATTTCAAAATTGGCTTCATTTTTATTTTATTTTTAAGAAGCATATTAAAGGAAAAGATTGCTATCATCAAATTTGATGTTTTGATGAATCTTTACGTTTCAGACATGTCTAAAGAGAATGCCAAAAAAATTTTCCCAACAAAATTGAAATTTGTTATTTGGCATTAACACAAAATATGGTTCAAATTTTGAACAAAATCTTTTCATAAGATGCCTGCCTTGCCGCCTTTGTAAGTGAAAATAGCATCTTCAAAACATAGAAAGCTAGATAAATAAAATTAGGTACGCAGATTTAGCGTCTATAGTATCCGTATTGACTTGTGAACCAAATAGGTAAAGAAGTTGGTCAATCTGTTAGTCTGTATTATCTCATGCCTGCAAATGCCATAACTCAAAAACTCACTCACTAAATCAAATAAAAATTCGTACCTTGTTTGCAAAATTATGGCTCTGCGTAAATTTTTGGTTACGGAAGGTGGGGAAAAAAGGGGTCTAAAATACATACTCGGTCCTCTTTCCTTGAATACAAAGCACAAAACTCTCATGTGTGAAAACTCTGAAATAAAAAATCAGAGCACTCATGGCCTTCATGGATTTGTAAAAAGTGTATAATTTTGCATGAGAAGAGGAAGGGGGGGGGGTTAATATATTCATCTGAACATGAGAGAAATCTTCGAGGAGGCCACTGCTACTAATTTTTAATACAAAATGTGCTCCTCAATGGAATATACTGAAGATAACTGTTATCTATTATTTGTACTTCAGAGGAATTTATTATAGAAAAGTAACGCGTCGATAACTTTTCAAAGACACCTAAATGTTTTTAAAATAATTAAATGGAGAAATAATGTCAAACCGTGAAAGCAATTTCAAATATCATTTTATATTCTTTGCGAAACATGTTCTTTCGGCATCGGAGAATCATAGATTCGGCCATAGATTCCATAGGAGATCCGATATGAAGATTATTATAAATTCCTCGAAGGTCAATCCTCCTTCTCTTTCTATGGTACAGCCCTCGTCTTCTACTCATGGTCCAAAGTTACAAAATTCTTCTCGAGATAATCTCTGTATAACTTAAAAATGGGCAATTAATTTAATTTAAAATTTAAATTCAACTGCATAATCAAGGTATCTTATTATATTTGGAAAAATATAGACCAAATAAAATTTAAATGCCCATGATTTTATACAATTATTTAGAAATAGAAGCAAACCATGCCTACGATTTAGACCTCTCATTTTTGTTCGTTGACAGAATTTTACGCATGCCCAAGAAATTTTAAATTGTTACTTTGTTTTTAAATTTATTTATAGGCAGTTTCTGAAAAAGATGACAGAAGCCACCATCTTCTAAAAAATACATCACTCAACGAAGATAGAGACAGAAATGTACCAAATACAAACAAAAATATATTTAAAATTTTGAATATCTGAGTAGTAGTTGGTTCCTTTGAAAAGTATAAATATTAAAATTAATAATTTGCAAATCAGTGATCATTTCTTAATGAATTAAAAGTTGGGAAACCAACAATGCACAATGAAAAACGGATTCTATTTACAAATTCATAGTTTTTTAATTTTTTTTTTACTTTTTTGTCTGCGTAATATAGAGAAAGTATAGCATCTTCAAAAGTTCGAACTCGAGATTTTGACGAATCCCAAAGTGTTAGACCTTGTTGAGTTCGAAAAACTCAATTTTGGAAAATGCCCGTCTCTTTGTGACAAAGATAACACAAAAAAGCTTTAATCTTGATGGCTGAAATTTGGTACACACTCTTTATATCAAATCTGTAGATTTGCAGACACCTTTCTAATTTTGAGTAAAATCTTTCCTTAGAGAATCTATTGTGTAGATGATTGATTCTATATTCGCTGAAAATCAAAAGTCCTAATGCTTTGTGTTGAAAGTGTTGCTTTCAAGAGAAGATGCTGGTTCGGATGTCTTATTTGTCATCTGATCATGGCTCAGAATTATTAGGGTTACTTGAAGAAACACCTTGTGTAGCTCTGAAATGGGTCATTAATCAAAATTAAATTGAAAAAAAAAAGCATTTTACTTTATTGAGAAAAAAACATATGTTATACGAATCGTTTAAGTACGTATGATTCTTCGTAATTCTTTAGAAATTGTGAAAAACTGGGCTCAAAATTTAAAGCTTTCTATTTCACACCTTTAAAAATCATGATTCTCAAACAAACTTAATTTTTTTCTTGTTCTTGATGCAGAAGTTACAATATTATCGAAGTTCTTTGGCCATAGAAGATATTATCACAAGGGCCTACAGATACACACAAATAAATTTTTATTTTTGGTTCTCATAGTGGTAGATATGTTCATAAATAAATGCAAATTTAAATAACTAGCAAAATTTAATCATTTCATAAATAAATACATAACAGTCGCAAAAACCAAAATGGAAATGTATGGTGTCAACGAATTCAAGAGAATTCAAATTAATTTAATCAGTCATTTTCTAACTAGAATTTATAATGATTTTTTTTTCAGAATTTATAAATAATCAATTGCAAAGAGTCATAAATGCTTTTAAAACTAAGGGGGGTTATTAATATCTTTATCTGAACATGTGAGAATAGTTTTTAGGAGACCACTGTGACTGGCTTTTAATACAAAATAACTTTTGTATTCTTCAATGGTCTAAGCTGGGTGATATTTGTAATCTATTATTTGAACTTCAGAGGAATTTATTATAGAAAATTAACGCTCCCAAGAGGGTTTCTTTAACATTTCAAAGAAAACTAAATGCTTTTAAAATAATTATAGGAGAAATACTGTCTGAACATGAAAGGAGTCTCAAATGTCATTTTATATTCTTCGAGAAGCACATTCTTTTGGTATTGGAGAATTATAGATTCGACTCTAGATTCAGTGGAAGATTCGAGGTTCCTTCTCTTTCTGTGGTAAGGCCCTCGTCTACTGATCATGGTTCAGAGTTACAAATTTCTTCTCAGAATAATCTCTGTGTAGCTTCAAAATGTGCAATTAACTTAATTTAAACTAAACGGAACAAATAATATTTAATTGCTTGCGCTTCCATACAAATCTTTATAAAAAGAAAGAAATTATATGCAAAATTTAGTCCTATCATCTTTATGTTTGCGGAATTTTACTCATCTCTTAAAAATTTTAAATTATCACCTTTCAATTTCATTCATAGGCAGACATCTGAAACTGCCGTTTTTTGAAAATTATTTGGACTTTGAAAATAAAAGCACAAAGGCAGAAAATTTAGACACAAATATATTTAAATTTTTGAATATCTTAGTGGTAGTTGATTTCTTCGACAAGTATAAATATTGAAATTAATAATTTGCAAAACAATGATCTTTTTTTTAAGTAATTAACAGTCCCAAAACTCGCAATTGAAAACGAATAATCCTATTCACGAATTCATAGCTTTCGTTACTTTCCCGTAAACGAAAAATAAAGTATAGGAATCATAAAACATTCGATCTTTAGATTTTGACAAATATACACGTTTCAGACCTCCAAGAGTTCGAAAAAAAGCAATTTTTAAAAAAAAGTCTGTGAGTCTGTCTGCATGTGACAAGGATAACTCAAAAACGCTTTGAACTAGACGGTTGAAATTTGGTACACTGTGTTTATACCAAATTCGTAGATTTGTATACACCTTTCAGATATTTAGTAAAATCGGTCCAGAAGAAGTCCATCTGTCCGGCTGTTCGAATGAAAGTTAATAAAATAACTATGAAACGAAGAGAGCTGGATCCAAGCGAGATCCAACTACGGGTTGACTGTCTGTCGGTCTGTATTTTCAGAAATAAGTAAACGCGATAATTCAAAAGTGCAGTAACTTAAACATATTTGGTTATCCTCAACCGATTGGATCAAATTTTTGTTCTAATCGTTTGAGGAAAATGCGCCTAAAACTCCAATTCGATTTTCGCGTACTATTAACTGCGTGCCAGAGTATAATCGCCAAATAACTCGCCAAGGATGACACGAGAGATTTAGTAAAAATACTGTATTCAAAGGTTTATATTTCTAAAGGTTTATCCAAAGGTTTATATTTCGTAACTATTGTACGCCAATGCAAAGCAAGGAATTCTTTGTAATAACACCTTTATTAGAGAGAAAGCAATAAAGTTTTATGGTGAATAGTCCCTCTGATTAATTTATGTTAAGCAATTATTTTCTAAAACGAAATATCAATGTTTTCTTTGTCCATGGATTTCAGCTAATGAATACAATTGGGACGAAAGATTCCGAATATTAATCTTTCCTTGTCATTTCTTATTCATTTTTGCAATAATAATCTCTTACGAATTTTTTTTTTTTTTTCCTTTTTAAAATTTTGAGATTTGTTCGATTTTAATATTCTCGTATATCAAATATAAGCAGCAAAAAAAAAAAAGAGCTTTCGATTTTATTTGTTTAAAAACATCATTTTCAAATATTTTTTTTTCTTATTCCAATGCAACTCAAACGCAGAAGCTACAATATTCTGGAAGTTCGTAGGACTTTGAAGAAAATCGCACAGGTGCCTACAGATAAGCACAAATAAATTTTAATTTTTAATTTTCATAGTGGTAGCTAGAATCATAAACTGATACAAATATCTATAGTTAGCAAAGTAGTAATCATTTCACAAATGAATGCATAACAGTCGAAAAACGCACAGTGTAAAATGAATGACGTCAACGAATTCAAGCATATTCAATCAAATTTAATCAGTCATTTTCTAAAAAGAATTTTCCATGATTTTTGTTGATACATAATTTATAAATAATCAATTGCAATGAGTTTAGAAGCAAGTTTTTAGAATTATGTCTGTCTGTTTGTGAAGACGACAACTCAAAAACTCTTTGAGGTAGAGAAATGAAATCTGGTATGTTGTTCTCACACTAAACTTGAGGATTTCTCTGCAATTTTAAACTTAATCCCTCGACAAAACGTCTATATTTCCGGCTGTCCAAGTACAAGTGAAAATGATATCTGCAAAACGTAGAACGCTAAGTAAATAAAACTTGGCACGCACCTTTAGCATCTAAGGTGCAAATCCATATCAACTTGTGAACCAAACAGGTGAAAAAGTTAGCCATTTATAAACATAAACTTTTCCATGCATTAAATGCTTTAACACATAAGCGCAGTCGTTTCAACAAATAAAAATTCGTATGTAATCTTATTTACAAAATTATGATATTCAGTAAAATTTGGTGACGGTCGGTCAAAAAAAAAAAAAAGATTTCTAAAATTCATATTCAGTCTTATTTGCTTTAATATAACGCATAAAACTCTTGCGTGTGAAACTGTGAAAATAAAAATCAGAGCACTCAGGGCATTATGTCATTTTATATTCTTTCTGAGAATCATAGATTCAATAATAGATTTCATGGAAGATCCGATATGTAGATGATTTTATATTCTTCGAAAGTTAAATTTCCTTCTCTTTCTTTGGCACGGCCCTAAGCTTCTGATCAGGGTTCAGAGTTGCAAAGTTCTTTCCTAGATAATCTCTGTGTAGCTTAAAAATAGGCAATTAATTTAATTTAAATTAAAGTGTACCATTAAGGCATCTTATTATAGTTAGAAATAACATCAAAAAATAATATTTAAATATGCCCTTTTTTATGCAATTCTTCAGAAATAGAAGCAAACCATGCGTAAAATATAGATCTCCCAATTTTGTTCGTTTCCAGAATTCAGCGCGCGTTCAAGAAATTTTAAATTGCTATTTGGTTTTTAATTTCATTTACAAGCAGTTTCTGACAAAGATGTCATAAACCACCATCTCCAGAAAATTCAAGTAACTTAGATGAGAAAAGCACAAAACCAACAAATTAAGACATAAATATAGTTAAATTTTTAAATATCTTAGTGGTAGCTGGATTCTTCGAATAATGTAAATATTGCATTTAATACTTTGCAAAACAGTGATATTTTTTAAAAGTAATTTACAATCGGAAAACTCACAATGAAAAACGGATTAGAATGAAAATTTCAGTATTCGGAAAATGTTCGTCTGTCTGTGACAAAAAAAAAAAAAAAAAAAAAAAACGAAACCGTTTTGAGCTAGACGGATGAAATCTGGTACAGGGCTTTTACACCGAATTTGTATATGAAATTTTGAGCAAATTCGGTCCAGGGGAAATCTTTCTGTCCTGCGATTCGAATATAAATGAACACATGAGCTACAAAATGGTGAGAGCTAAATAGATAAGATTCGGTACACAGATTTAACATCTATAGTGCAGACATATCTCAACATTTGAGCCAAATCCAACAACATGTTGACTGTCTGTCGGTCTGTACTTTCAGAAGAATGTAAACGTGATAACTCAAAAATGGAATGACTTTAATATATCAAATTTGATATGTAACTTTGTCACTACAAGAGGTGCTTTATGTCAAATGTTTGTTTCTATCGGTTAGGAAAAACGTGTTTAAAACCCAAATTCGATTTTCTGATATTATTAAGCGCATGCCAGGGATTAATAGCCAAAACTGTCGCCAAGAATCACACGATATATTCAGTAAAAATGCTAAGATTCATGCCAAAGATTCGTATTTCCTAGCTATGGTACGCCAATGCCAAGCAAGGCGTAGATACCACATTTAATAGAGAGTTAATTAAGTTTTGGAGAAATCCCTTCTCCTGATTGGAAATAAGTTATCTGTGAACACAATCATTCAAAAACGCTATCTATAGAAAACTGATAAGGAGACCCAGACGAAAATGCCTATAATTTCTTTTCCGTGACTAATGCTTCATAGTTGCATAATACATTTATTATGAATTGTGCTCAAAGGAATTCGGGAAGAAAAATAATTTCATGAGTATTGTTCCTTAGTTGTATAACGCATTTATTACGAATTGAGCTCAAAAGAATTCTGGGAAAAATAATTTTATGTCTATGGTTTCATAATTGTATAACGCATTTGGTATGAAATGAGTCTCAAAGGAATTCTGGAAAAAAATAATTTTATGTCTATGGTTTCATAATTGTATAACGCATTTGTTATGAATTGAGCTCAAAGGAATTCTGGAAAAAATAATTTTATGTCTGTGGTTTCATAATTGTATAACGCATTTGGTATGAATTGAGCTCAAAGGAATTCTGGAAAAAATAATTTTATGTCTGTGGTTTCATAATTGTATAACGCATTTGTTATGAATTGAGGCTCAAAGGAATTCTGGAAAAAAATAATTTTATGTCTATGGTTTTATAATTGTATAACGCATTTGGTATGAATTGAGGCTCAAAGGAATTCTGGAAAAAAATAATTTTATGTCTATGGTTTCATAATTGTATAACGCATTTGTTATGGATTGAGCTCAAAGGAATTCTGGAAAAAATAATTTTATGTCTATGGTTTCATAATTGTATAACGCATTTGTTATGAATTGAGGCTCAAAGGAATTCTGGAAAAAATAATTTTATGTCTATGGTTTCATAATTGTATAACGCATTTGGTATGAATTGAGGCTCAAAGGAATTCTGGAAAAAAATAATTTTATGTCTATGGTTTCATAATTGTATAACGCATTTGTTATGGATTGAGCTCAAAGGAATTCTGGAAAAAATAATTTTATGTCTGTGGTTTCATAATTGTATAACGCATTTGTTATGAATTGAGGCTCAAAGGAATTCTGGAAAAAAATAATTTTATGTCTATGGTTTCATAATTGTATAACGCATTTGGTATGAATTGAGTCTCAAAGGAATTCTGGAAAAAAATAATTTTATGTCTATGGTTTCATAATTGTATAACGCATTTGTTATGAATTGAGGCTCAAAGGAATTCTGGAAAAAATAATTTTATGTCTATGGTTTCATAATTGTGCTTAAAGGAATTCGGGGAAAAATAATTTTATGTCTATGGTTTCATAATTGTATAACGCATTTGGTATGAATTGAGGCTCAAAGGAATTCTGGAAAAAAATAATTTTATGTCTATGGTTTCATAATTGAATAACACATTTGTTATGAATTGAGCTCAAAGGAATTCTGGAAAAAATAATTTTATGTCTATGGTTTCATAATTGTATAACGCATTTGTTATGAATTGAGGCTCAAAGGAATTCTGGAAAAAATAATTTTATGTCTATGGTTTCATAATTGTGCTTAAAGGAATTCGGGGAAAAATAATTTTATGTCTATGGTTTCATAATTGTATAACGCATTTGGTATGAATTGAGGCTCAAAGGAATTCTGGAAAAAAATAATTTTATGTCTATGGTTTCATAATTGTATAACGCATTTGTTATGAATTGAGCTCAAAGGAATTCTGGAAAAAATAATTTTATGTCTGTGGTTTCATAATTGTATAACGCATTTGTTATGAATTGAGGCTCAAAGGAATTCTGGAAAAAATAATTTTATGTCTGTGGTTTCATAATTGTATAACGCATTTGTTACGAATTGAGGCTCAAAGGAATTCTGGAAAAAAATAATTTTATGTCTATGGTTTCATAATTGTATAACGCATTTGGTATGAATTGAGGCTCAAAGGAATTCTGGAAAAATAATAATTTTATGTCTATGGTTTCATAATTGTATAACGCATTTGTTATGAATTGAGCTCAAAGGAATTCTGGAAAAAATAATTTTATGTCTATGGTTTCATAATTGTATAACGCCTTTGTTATGAATTGAGGCTCAAAGGAATTCTGGAAAAAATAATTTTATATCTATGGTTTCATAATTGTATAACGCATTTGTTATGGATTGAGCTCAAAGGAATTCTGGAAAAAATAATTTTATGTCTATGGTTTCATAATTGTATAACGCATTTGTTATGAATTGAGGCTCAAAGGAATTCTGGAAAAAATAATTTTATGTCTATGGTTTCATAATTGTATAACGCATTTGGTATGAATTGAGGCTCAAAGGAATTCTGGAAAAAAATAATTTTATGTCTATGGTTTCATAATTGTATAACGCATTTGTTATGGATTGAGCTCAAAGGAATTCTGGAAAAAATAATTTTATGTCTGTGGTTTCATAATTGTATAACGCATTTGTTATGAATTGAGGCTCAAAGGAATTCTGGAAAAAAATAATTTTATGTCTATGGTTTCATAATTGTATAACGCATTTGGTATGAATTGAGGCTCAAAGGAATTCTGGAAAAAAATAATTTTATGTCTATGGTTTCATAATTGTATAACGCATTTGTTATGGATTGAGCTCAAAGGAATTCTGGAAAAAATAATTTTATGTCTATGGTTTCATAATTGTATAACGCATTTGTTATGAATTGAGGCTCAAAGGAATTCTGGAAAAAATAATTTTATGTCTATGGTTTCATAATTGTATAACGCATTTGGTATGAATTGAGGCTCAAAGGAATTCTGGAAAAAAATAATTTTATGTCTATGGTTTCATAATTGTATAACGCATTTGTTATGAATTGAGCTCAAAGGAATTCTGGAAAAAATAATTTTATGTCTAAGGTTCGATATAAAAAATTTAGCAAGTGAATATGAAACTACAAAACACTAAAAGCTGGATAAATTGAAATTGTTACACTGGCTTAACATCTAAATTATGAATCCTTAGTAAAGTTTGACCAAATCCCATCAATAGTTGATCGTTTGTTAGTCTGTACTTCAAAACGCGATAAATCAAACAAATTTAATAATATTAATAATTAAATAAATAAAAATATAATTAAATATGTAAATAAAATTTGGTATCTGATCTTGCTGCTAAAATTTTAGTCCCGTACCAAATTTTGGTTTATATTGGTCGAAACAGGCGACTAAAACACATATTCGGGTTTTTTTTATTTTATGTTGCAACGAAGTTCAAAATTGTCATGTGCGGAAGTTTGAATAAAAAAGTATGAATACTTGTGGTGTTTACAACCTTGCCCATGATTCACAATCTCATGCAAGTAAGGAGATGGTGGTGGTGGAGGGGGGGGGGGAGGGGAGGGGTAGCACCGTTATTAAAATATGCGAGAAAGTTTCGTGGAGACCACACCCACCATTTTTAATGCAAAACAATCTTTAATTTCTGTAATGAAGTAGGCTTGCTATTAATGTGTATTATTTCAATTTTATAATGATTCCATTGTAGAAAATTAACGCTTATAAGATATATTCCAATTGCATGTTAAAGGATACTAAATGTTTTTAATGATGAGCAACAACATCTGACGATGATAGTGATCTTAAACATCATTTTATATTCTTCAGAGAAAAAAAAAATCTTTAAAATTTTCGGGAAAAATGAGGATTATAAATTCGAGACCAGTTTCTACAATAGATTCGATATGTAGAGAGTCAGAGTTTAAATGGCGTATACAGGGAGAATCTAATGTGTACTGTTCGTTTCAGTAAACTGAGAGACCACTTTTCGATGATTCTATCACAGTGAGGGGTGAGATGAAGAAGGATGCACGCATTTCTGGAATTTACTTGATTGATAAATGTAAACATCTCCTCCTTTCATCTTTCCCCCTCCCCTATTTTGACGAATTAAACTCATCCTAACGCATGCGTAAAAGCGAGGAGGGGTTTAGAATCCATTGGCAAATAATAAATAATTCTGTATTCTTTGGAAGTTAAAACTTCTCCTGCTGTAGTGGTGTGGAAATTTCAAGAGAAGATGCTGGTCCAGGTATCTTCATCATCATCTGATCAGGGTTCAGAATTATAAAGTTTACATGTAGAAAGTCCTGTGTAGATTTGAAATGGGCCATTCATCAAACTTAAACTAAATAAATAAAGCATCTAACGGTCGGTATTTCAGACAAATTTCGTATACGAACCGTTTAAACCCATATGGATTTACGTAATTTTTTAGAAATTGTAAAAAACAAGGCGCAAAATCTAAAGTTTCAATTTTTTAAAAACAGCACTCTCAAAAAAAAGTTATATTTTCTTTTCTCATTTATATGCAGCTCGGTACCAAGGAGCTACAATACTCTGGAATTTCGTTGGACGAGAAAAAAATCTCATAAGAGGTTTATAAATAGACATAAAAAATAAATTTTGATTTTTGATTTTCATAGTGGTAGCTACGCTCATAAATTGATACAAATATAGTTAGCTAGAAAAGTAGTAGCCATTTCATAAATAGATACATAACAGTCGAAAAAACCTCAATGAAAAATGAATGGTGTCAACGAATACAAGATTATTCATTTTAATTTAGCCAATCATTTTCTATATAGACTTTTCCATGGTTTTCGTTGATTGAGAATTTATAAATTATAAATTAAAAGGAATCCAAAAACAAATTTTTGAAGTTATGTCTGTCTGTCTGTCTATGTACATGATAACTCAGAAACGCTTTGATATAGAGAAATGAAATCTGGTAATTGTTCTAACACGAAATTTATGCATTTCAATGCAATTTTAAACTTAATCTGTCGTCATAATGCCTATCTGTCCGGCAGTCCAAATACAAGTGAAAATGATGTCTTCAAAACGTAAAAAGCTAGATAAATGAAATTTAGTACACAGATTCAGCATCTAAAGGTAGGTAGATCCATATCAACTTTTGAATCAAAATATATCAAGAGATTGGTTCTTTTGTTAGTCTGCAATTTCTCATGCGTGTAAAGACTATAACTTAAAGACATAATCGTTTAAACAAACAACATTTCTTATTTGACCTTGTTTACAAAATTACGACTCTGTGTAAATTTTTTAATTCCAGTTGATCGAAAAAAAAAATTTAGTACATATTCAGTCTTCTTTACTTTTCTCCGTTATTCTTCTTTTAAATAAAGCATAAAACTTTCACCTGTGAAACTTTGAAAATAAAAAATCAGAGCACTCAGGGAGTTAAAGGCCATGTAAAATGACCACACATTTATATGAGAAGAGTAGGAGAAGGGGTATTAATATCTTTATCTGAACATGTGAGAAAATTTTGAAGAGACCACTTCTATAGTTTTTAATACAAAATGTTCTTTACAGTCCTCAATGGAATAGGCTGAAGATATCTATTATTTATTTTTTGAACATCAGAGGAATTTTTTTATGGAAAATTTAATGCTCCCAAGAGTGTTCCTGTTATATTTAAAAGAGAATTAAATAGTTTTAAAATAATTGAATGTTGAAAAATACTATCTGAACATAAAAACGGTCTCAAATGTCATTTTATATTCTTCGCGAATCATAGATTAGAAAACAGATGTCATGGAAGATCCGATATGTAGATGATTTTTTATATTTCTCGAAGGTCACATTTCCACCTCTTTCTGAGGCCCGATCCTCGTCTTCTGATCACAGTTCAGTTATTATTAATTTCTTTTCGAAATAATCTCTGGGTAGCTTTAAAATGAACAATTAATTTAATTTATATTAAGCTGAACAATTAAGGCATCTTATGATACTTAGAAAAAAGCATTGAACAAATAATATTTAAATATGTATGCTTTTAATGCATTCCTTTAGAAACACATACAAACTACAGGAAAAATTTAGACCCTTCGCATTAATTCGTTTATAGAATTCTATGTATCTCCAAAAAATTTTATATTGTTATCTTGTCTTTAATTTCCTTAATGGGCAACTTCTGACAAAGATGTCAGAAACTCCCATCTTCCGAAAACCAGTAGATCTTAGAAGAAAACGCAAATGCCCAAAAATTAGCCACAAATATTTTTAAATTTTTAAATATCTTAGTGGTTGCTGGCTCCTTCGACTTGTATAAATATTGCAATTAATAATTTGCAAAACAGTGATCCTGTCTTTTAAGTAATCAGTAGTCGGAAAACTCACAATAAAAAGCGGATTGGAATGGAGATTCCAATTTTTAGCAAATGTTCGTCTGTCTATCTGAAACAAAGAAAACACAAAAAATTTTTGAGCTAAATTTGGTACAGTCTCTTTTGGGTCTTTACACCGAATTTCTTAACCAAATTTTGGGCAAAATCCATTTAGAAGAGATCTGTCAGCCCTGCTAGTCCTGCTGCCTGCCCTGCTATAACTTGACACAATAGCTGAAAAACAGTCAGAGCTAAATAAATAAAATTCGGTGCACAGGTTTAACATCTATAGTGCAGATGTATCTTAAAATTTGAGCCAAATCCAACAAGGGGTCGACTGTCTGTTTGTCTGTACTTTTAGAAATGCATAAACTTCATAACTCAAAAATGGAATGACTTTAATATATCAAATTTGGTATGTAACTTTGTCACTACAAGAGTTTCTTTATGTCAAATTTTGTTTCAATCGGTTGGGAAAAACGTGTTTAAAACACAAATTCTATTTTCGAATACTATTCACTGCATGTGAAAGATTCGTCGTCAAACAACTCGCCAAAGAACACACGTTAGATTCAGTAAAAATCTTAAATTTAAGCCAAAGTTTAATATATCGTAACTATTGTACGCCAATGCCAAAAAAGGCGTTCTCTGTGATAACACCTTAGTATGCGAAAAAGTTTTCATGGGATCACTTGCGCTGGTTGGAATAAATGACTATCTATCTGTGAATACAATAATTCCAAACGCTCTGAGATAGGTAGATGAAATTAGGGATGTGTTCTTTGCGCAAATGCAATAGATTTCTATCAAAATTTTGAACAAATTTCAGTCACAAAAATTTTGCTAGTTGTTGAAAAATCGATAAGCATAACCCAGACTATAATCTCCTATGAAATGTGGACTCCTAGGACTATGCCTATAATCTCCTATGAAATGTGGACTCCTAGGACTATGCCTATAATCTCCTATCCGTGTTTATTTTTAAACAATTGCTAAAGTCATTTTTTCCGAATTGTGCCGAAAATAATTAGGGAAAAAATAATTTCGTAATTATTATTTCAAATTTGCATAACGCATTTGTTACGAATTAGGCTCAAAGGAATTCGGAAGAAAAAAAAATTTTTTTTTAAAAAGTAGATTTTTAAACAAAATAAACTATCAAGAGAAAGGGAAAGTAAAAAAGTAATAAAATAGAGAAGTAAAGTTATTTTAATAATAATAAAGGAGAGAAAAAATCAATGATATAAGAAATTTAGGAAGTGAACATGCAACTGCAAAACGCAAAAACCAAACAGACGAAACATACAAAAAAAAAACAACAACGTAAAAATTAAAAAAAAAATAGAACTTTCCGCTTCACTCATTTAAAAACACCCTTCTGAAATATTTTTTTTTTCCTTATATTAATGTAGCTCGTAACGCAGAAGCTACAATTTTCTGGAAGTTCATCTGTCTTCGATGAAAATGTCACAAGGACCTACAGATACACACAAATAAATTTTTATGTTTGGGTTTCATAGTGGTAAATGCATTTATAAACTGATATAGGTATCTGTAGTTACCAAAGTAGAACGGATGCAGGTATCTATAGTTAGCAAAGTAGAACTGATACAGGTATCTATAGTTAGCAAATAATAACTGATTCAGGTATCTATATTAGCAAAGTAGAACTGATATAGGTATCTGTAGTTAGCAAAGTAGAACTGATACAGGTATCTATAGTTAGCAAAGAAGAACTGATACAGGTATCTATAGTTAGCAAAGTAGAGCTGATATGGGTATCTATAGTTAGCAAAGTAGAACTGATACAGGTATCTATAGTTAGCAAAGAAGAACTGAGACAGGTATCTATAGTTAGCAAAGTATAACTGATACAGGTATCTATAATTAGCAAAGAAGAACTCATTCAGGTATCTATAGTTAGCAAAGAAGAACTCATTCAGGTATCTATAGTTAGCAAAGTAGAGCTGATATAGGTTTCTATAGTTAGCAAAGTAGAACTGATACAGGTATCCATAGCTAGCAAAGAAGAACTCATTCAAGTATCTAAGTAAAGTAGAACTGATACAGGTATCTATAGTTAGCAAAGAATAACTGATCCAGGTATCTATAGTTAGCAAAGTAGAACTGATTCAGGTATCTATAGTTAGCAAAGTAGAACTGATATAGGTATCTATAGTTAGCAAAGTAGTAACCATTTCATAAATAAATGAATACCAGTCGAAAAACCCACAATGGAAAATGGATATTGTCAATGAATTCATAATTATTCAATCCATTTTAACCAGATATTTTCTAAATAGAATTTTCAATGGTTTTATTTGATTGAAAATTTATGAATTATCAATTGAAATGAATTCGAAAACAGAATTTTGAAGTTATGTCAGTTTGTCTACGAAAACGATGACTCAAAAACGCTGGATGTAGATAGATAACATCTGGTATGTAGTTTTAACACCAAATTTGTAGATATTCCCCAAATTTCGAACCTTATCTTTTGAAAAGACGTCTATCTGTTCGGCTGTCTGGGTCCTAGGGAACATGATATCTACAAGACATAAGCAGCTAAATTAATACACAGTACACAGGTTTAGCATCTAAAGTGTAGACCAAGTGTAATCTCATATTAACTTTTAAACGAAGTCTGCCAATGAATCAATCGTCTTTATGTAAACAAGATAGTTCAAAAATTCCATAACTTCCGAAAATGAAAATTATTTGGCAGTTTGAACATTTAAAATTTAAATCTGTATGAAATTTTAATCAAATCCTTCAAAGAATTGATCATTTGTTGATTGAAGATTTTATCTCCTGTCCCCCCCCCTCCTCCTGCAAAAAATTTGCGGGCCCTGGGTAAGGCAGAGAGAATTTTGCTTGGCATTGGCATTGGCATACAATAATTATAAAATATTTACCTTTCGCATGAATTTGGCATATTTACGAAATCGACGGCGTGATCCTTGGCGAAGTTTTTTTTTCTTCTTTTTTTTTACGGTTACTTCCTGGTATGCTGTTAAGAGTATCCAAAAATAAATTGGTTATTTAGACACATTTTTCCCAACCGATTACAAGCAAAATTTGACACTCACTATCATAGTTGCGATACACGTATCAAATTTCATATATTTAAATCAATGCATTTTTCAGTTATTCCAGTTACATGTTTCTGAAAGTACTGAATCCATTTGGTTCAAAATTTGATAGGTGTCTATAATGTAGATATTAAATATGTATGCCGAATTTCTTCCATCTAGCTTTTTTCATTTTGCTGTAATCGTATGAACTTATATTCAAATAGCTGGACAGACAACTCCATTTGAATAAATTTCGCTCAAAATTTGATAGAAATCTGCAAATTAGATGTGAAAACCGAATGCTAAATTGCAGCCGTCTAGCTCAAAGTGTTTTTGAATTATTTTTGTCACAGACAGACAGACATTTTCCAAAAATACGTTTTTCGAACTCAGGTAGGTCAGAAACGTGGAGATTCGTCAAAATCTGGCGTTCTATTTTTTTGACGATTACTATACATCTCTATGCTTAGTATATGAGAAGATGAAAAACGCAGTGATTTAAATAAATGAAATTTGGTGTGTGATTTTTTAAAATTTAAATTTGGTTCTGTATCAGTTTTTGGTTTCAATATGACAAAAAAGTGCGCCCAAAATGCATATTATGTCTCCTTTACACTATGAAGCATAAAACTTTTAGGCATGGGACACTGAAAATAAAAATCTAAGTACTGGCATTTATGACCTTGTAGCATTACTGTTCGCTAACTCCTGCAATACATTTGTGGCCTTACCTAAGATCCATAATTCGATACGTGGTGCGGAGGAGGATTACAACTTTATTAGAAAGTGTCTGAGAAGTTTAATTTAGTTATATTAACGTCTCGTTTTAAAGCAACACTAGACCTTGGGACGGACCTCGTAATTCTGAACCCTGGTCAGACAACGAGAATGACACGTGGGCTGGCAGCTCCTCTCTCAACGCCCACATCACAGTGGCGAGAGGACGTTTATCCCCAACGTATTTAATGTGCACTAATCCCACTTACACGACGATTTTCCGATGGAATCGGGACTGGAACCGGAAACCCTCAGATTCCAAACCAAGACCTTACCACCAGGCCACCCCAGCCCTGAGAGTCTAAGAAGAAAAGAAGGCCATTCCTGACTGAGAAGACAACTTCTGAAATTTTAGTTTGTATATGCATTAATTTCTTGTGATATTATTGATAAAACGATATAAAAACGATAAAAAATAACGATAAAAAACGATATATTGATATAACGATAAAAAAAAAGTAGCTGTCATCATTAAGATCGAAAGGTTCAGTTACGTCAGTTTTCCAATTTCTTTCCCATTTTGTATGAAATTTATGAAAAAAAAAAAATCCACAGCTATTATTCTTTAATGGTATTTATCCCTATGTTTAAAATAAACTAAGTTTTTAAGTCTTTCCGAAAATCACTAAAATCACTTGTATTTTTTTAAGTGATCATTGAAATCACTAGTTTTTTAAGTGATCACTGAAATCACTTGGTCGGTGATTTTGATGAGAAAGTGTTAACAAATATTCGGTTTTTCAACTACAGCGAATGTTTAGCATTGTTTCACAAAGCGAAGACCTCTCGAAATCTTTGAAAGTAATTAAAATATTTCAAGCATGGTAAGGTATCCGACTAGTCTAAAAGCATGAATTTGGATGAAAATTCGCATTTTTTTTTTTTTTTTGAAGTTTTAAAAAATAGATACGTTCTTGTTTTCAGTGATATCTTTATTTTGTCTCCATGTCAATTAGAAGCCAAGTTGTAGCAAACTATTGACATGTAAGTGATTCTTATTTATAAACATTTAAAAACTTTAAATGCGTTTTCTGAAGAACGAGTTTTTAATTCTATTGTACTAATATCGTACATATCTCAAAAAATAAAATCAAGATATCTTAATGAAATTTATAATGGATGTTCGTCATGTTATGCAGAATGTAATGAGCTATTGATTTGCTTTTGAATATTCTAGAAGTGGATTTATGATTTTTTAATGTAAATATTGTTGAAAAAATTCTAAAATTTCATACATAATTTCATATATTATACATAAAAATTTTAATTTTGAATAAAATTCTTAGAAAATAGTTAGTTACACTCTAATATGTTATGCTTGAAAGAAAAATGAAAAACGTTTTCTCTAGAACAATCATAATAAATTTTTTTCTCTAGAACATCTTAATTTAAAAAAAAAAAAATGTTAACATTTACATCAAAATATGCTTTTTCTTCAAAACCTACATATATATTTAAATAATTTCACTTTTATTCATCATTTTATCTTTATATTAATAAAACGCATCCTGTAAACACATTTTTTTTTTGAAGTATATCCTCCAAACCCAGTTGGATACCTTAAGTGAAATGTGTAGTTTTTTTTGTTTCATCGCATCTATACAGAAATATTTTTAAGATCATGAAATCTAGCTTAACATTTTATTATTGCCTTATATTCATATATTCATTGCCTTAAATGTTAGTAAAAAAAAGGCTATCGAATTGTCTCAAAAACTTTAGGAGTTAACTCACTTTTTGTGAAGAGCAAAGTTAAAATGAGTTTTCCAAAAAAAAAAAAAAGCATTTAAAGGTCCTAGTTCTATTCTTTTCAACTAAGTGTAAGTGTTTTGTAGCTTTTAGTTACCTTGGGAAATCAAAATGAAACAGCTCTCGAATATTAAGAAATCTCAAGGGAGTTAATTCACGCTCACGTGATACACGTAAGTGGCATTGCCATTTTCAGTTTGGGATCCTTTATGCATGTTGCCTTTTTTTGTCTTGTTTGTAAAGGTAAAAATCAGTTTCCTGTTTGAAATATTTTTTTTTACAAATTTTTTAATGGTTATTGCTGGTAATATTGCTGTAACACCTCTTTAGAATAATTTATATATCATTTTGTTATAATTCGTTTACTATAGTCATTTATTTTTTGGCATCATACAGAGTGTCTCAAAAAGATGTTTACAAATTGTAAAGACAACTTAAAATTAAATCATTTAAACACGTATCGTTTCTGGAATAAAATTTAGTTTTGCAAATTGAAAGAGGAACTTCTAAAAAGGCTTCTTTGTCAGTTGCTTAAGTATATGAAAAGAATCATGAAATAAAATATTCATATATTTAATGGATTGTAAATATACAACAATATAGCAATCCAGTTAAATAATGAATATTAAGATCTGTAAACATAAGTAACTCTTCTTATAACACGAAAACATTTAAATTCAATACAAGCAATGATAATATCAATTTATTTACAGATAAAGAATGAAACAAACATGAAACTGAAGTAAAAAAAAAAAATCTAAATAAAAAAAACCCAGAATTCCAAAGATTTATATTTGATATGCACGTGAGCGGCATCCGAATATGAATTGTTGCCAACTTAGGAATAGAAACTTCACTAAGGATTAAATGAGAAAAAATGTCAAAGCATGACGAGAAATGCATCAAAACTTTAATTTTTATATTTCTTTGCTGATTTCTAATCTTTGTCTATCTTATTGTATGTTTTTATGATGTATACTAACATTATTCGGTATTAGTAGCATTAGTAAAGCTTGTCTAATTTAAAAATTGAATTGAAGTCTAATTCAATTTAAAATATATTAACTTAATTTTTAATTATTAATTCAATTAATTTTTATTTTTATAAATTCATTAATAAATGTCCCTCTTGTAGGTGAAAATAAACTTATTATTTGAAAGAACCAATTAGGCAGTATGATGTAGGTCTAAATCCTTTTATTCGAATTTTTATAACCTATAGTTATAATAATTCAAGAAGGGGATTTATAAAATATTTTCATACAAGTATCTTTTACCTCTTTTGAATTACGAATTCGAAATTTTTCTCTTAGTAGTGCGAATTTTTAAAAATTGTTTAAAAAACAATCGTCCACTTCTAGTCTTAATTTAATGTTTTTTTTTCTTTCTTTTTGTATATTTTTGTTAAAAATCTTCTAGCCAAACATTAATCATCATTATTCAGGGAGAAACAAAAAGCAAAATAATTAATTTACGAAATTATCCTTTGGAATTTTCTTGTCTAGAAGGCCAATCATTTATATAAAATGTGTAGTTAAAATATCACTGTGAAACAAATGATAATTTGAAACGAATGAATCATTGTTCGAAAAATTAATAATACCAAACGATAATTGAAAAAGATTATTAAATCACTGATGTATTGTTATATGCCAGTAGTTTCAAAATGTATAAAAACTAATATCTGTTAAGAATTGTTCTTTGTATTTTAATTCTTATTCATTATTTCTTAGTCAGAAAGCTTCTCTTTTTTAGAAACGATTTGTTTTAATAAGAATTGTCAGTTTTCTTGGTATTTGTATTAGTGAACAGTTACAACTATCAAGAAAAGAATGGAGGAGAAGAATCTGTTTTTCTGGGAAAGATAAACATCAATAAATATTATTTCCGAAATTGATATCGATGAAATGCGCCTTCTAATCAAAAAAGAGTGAAACAACAAAGAACTATGTAGTTTGTTATGATCAAATATTGTCGAGTCAAACGTAATGCAGATTTTAGTGACGTAATACAACAGAATCTTATTATGATTCGTTAATAAACGAAGCCGCTTAGTTTTCGATTTTATTAACTTCTACAAACGAATTCCATAAAGGCAATTACGATCGTTATTCTTTTTTTTTTATTATTATTAATTAGAATTTGACCTTTTTTATTTTTCTGCTTATTTCAATTTATCGTAGAATGTGAATAAGATATTGAAAAGAAAGGGAAAGTTACAAAGGCATAATACATAAAGGACACAAATGGAATTTTATAATGCGCGTCATATTTGAATATTCCGTTGAAGGAATTTTTTATTCTGATTTTTTTTAATTTAAAAGAACTAGCCATTGATAAGAATTATAATTGGAATTTATTCGCAACTTGCTCCTATTTAGGAAATGGACAAATAATGTAGCATATTTTAACTTCATATTTTTTTAATTAGAAAAAACATCTATATTTTAATAAAATAAAAAATACCCCATTTTGTGCACAAAAAAAAAAGAGAGAGAGAGAGAGAGAAAGCTTTTTTTGTTTTTGAGTTCGGGCTACATTAAGTTTTCTAGAGGACTTTATGCATTGGAAAATTCATGGCTTGCTTTTCCTTCCTCGACTTTAAACGCCAAATATTCGTTATTGCTTTCAACTTAATTTCTATATAAATAGTTTCTAAATAACAAATATCATGTCAAAACCGAAACAACAAGACGTTAAAATGGGGGTCGCTTTCAAAAGAACTGATGTCTGCATGTCTGTTGTAAGTTTTAAATTTAAACGTAATTTTAAAGAAGAAATACTGGTGAAAAATTATAAAACATTTTAAGTCTTAAAAAAAATTAGTCTGATTTGATCTCATTCTAATATGGTTTTGTCGGGGTGTAGACTTGCCCATCACTTACCCAACTAAAAAAAAACAAAACCGAACTTGAAAACACACATAAACACAAAAAAAGACAAAAAATAGTATTCTGAAATTTGTTCTAATGTAAATAAGCCCACGTATATAACTCTTGTCAATTAAATGAAAATACAAAATTAAATTTTGTTGGAAATATTGCAAACTGTGAATAAATAAAATAAACAGTCGTTTTAAACAATCACTGCATCGCGCATGCCACCTGTTGCAATTTACAGATATGCCAGTCTGTAAACATTCTGGTGTTAAATAAAATGCCAAGAAAGACTTACAAGCACATGGACATTGACACCAGAAGGACACCCTTTAAAACGACGAATGACACAATTATAAGTTTAATCACGTAGCGCAAGACAAAAAAGAGGCAGACGATCAAGCATATTTCTCACAGAAAACACAATACAAGATGGTAATTACATGTACACAAGAAATAAAAGACAAAGACACATGAATAAAAAGCAGCTGAAATACTAATTTTTATTTATTTATTTATTTCACCCATGCGAAACATGTTTAGTGATTGGATTGTAATCTTCTAAAAACGAGTCTCGACTTTCGACGTTTTGGATCTTTGCGAATGAAAAAAAACCCGAGGTTGGTCTCCATAAAACTTTCTCTCATGCTCTCTAATAAACTTGTCATACCAGAGAACGCCTTATATGGCACTAGTGTACACTAGCTACAAAATATTAACTTTTGGTGTAAATTTAGCATTTTTACTGAAACTCTAGGCGAGTTATTTGGCGAAAATTCCTTGACATGCTTTAATAGTATCCAAAAATCGAGTCTAAATTTTAATCATTTTCATCAATCGATTTAAACAAAAAATTTGACACAAACTGCACTTATAATCACAAAATCCTATACCAAATTTGATATATTTATGTCACAGCGTTTTTGGGTTTACATGTTTCTGAAAATACAGACCGACAAGCAATCAGCTCGTAGCTGTATTTGGCACAAAATTTGACAGGTGTCTTCAATATAGATGTTGAATCTGTGTACCAAATTTTATCTATCTAGATCTCTTCACTTTGTAATTATCGTGTTAACTTATATTCAAATAGTTGAACAGACGGACTTCCTTTGAACAGATTTTTCTCAGAATCTGAGAGAAATCTGCAAATTTGGTACAAAGACCGTATACCAAATTTCAAATGTCTAGCTCAAAAAGTTTTGAGTTATATTTGTCACAGACAGATGGACATTTTTTTAAAAAAATGTGTTTTTCGAACTTAGAGAGGTCTAAATCGTGGAGATTCGTCAAAATATCAAGTTCGATTTTTTTTTTTTACGATTACTATACTTTCTCTGTACTACGTATACGAGAAAGTACAAAAAAAAATCATTTCTTGGAATGTTTTATTTTTGTGTCTGCATTTTTTCACTTAAGTCTAAACAATAATAAGGAATCATTTTAATTCTCTGAAAAAGGATATTCAATGGCTTATATTTCCGTCTCTTTTCTGTTTTATCTTAATCAGTATCTGTGAACAAATTTTGAACGCATTTTGAGGTTTCAAAAATCTCAAACCAAAACAAAATCATGTTCTCACATGATAAAATATATGAATAAATGCCGTAAATAGAAGAATGAAGCCTAAAATTTTATCGTGCTTAGATGTTTCAGACTGTAAGTTCAGTTTTCCTTTAAATTTTTTCCCCTCTAAAATTTTTTCAAAGGACGTCATTGCTTTGCACTTAAAATGCATTTCCTCATACGATTCTATACTTCTTACGAGATTGGAAATTTATAGGAAAATTAAATGATGTAGCTGCCTTGAGTGAATAACAAGTGAAAGCGAATTCTCTTCAGTTGATGCTTGTTTCTTACAGTAAGAAATTGGCGCTTTGAAAGCAAATCAGATTTTCTAATGAATTTTAGTGACTTGCTTTTCTTGAAAAGAAAAAAAAATCTCTACTCCAAAACGCTCGACTAAAAGAAAATTGTCCTTTGAAAGAAGCGGTTTCTTTCTTTCGAAATTACGTCGCCATTTGTTTTTTTATGTGAAAGAATGTGTACAAAATGAAATTATTTTAGGAGAAATTTATTATTAAGTATTCTGGACGCATATTCAGAAGTAAAAAAGAAAATCTAACCACTTTAATTCATACTTTTTTATTTTTATATGTAATATTTTTGGAAAATTCGTATTAATTTTGCTATGCGTATTTTTTGTATGTTCTTTTCGCTGTGTGATTTCCAATATTCTTTCTATATCATCTCGTTTAGCATTTGAGATTTAATCTGACGTCTTAAATGAATAAACTACAATTAGCCCAATGCTGAATTAAAGTATATTCATTAAATATGTCGTTAAAATAAAGGAAATCAATCAGCTTCAGGTTTCTTTATGTCATATCCCACGTTTCCTATTTTTTTGTAATGTATTAAAGATTTTTACTTACTTGTATATGAAATATAGAGAAAATATTGAAATGGAATTTTGACGAACTCGAGATTTTGACGAGTTCGAAAAACACATTTTCGGAAAATGGCTGTCTGTCTGTGATACAATCTTTACACCATATTTGTAGATCTTTTATCAAATTTTGAGCAAAATTCGTTCCGGTCTGGCTTAAAAGTTAACATAATAACTACGAAACAAACAGAGTTCTATGGATAAAATTCAGATTTAACATCTATAAGGCAGACACCCTTCGAATTTTGAGTCAAATCCTAAGTGGGGTAGACCGTCTAACTGTCTGTTCGATATAAATACTATAACAATGCAATTAGTTAAATATATTAAATTTGGTACGGGATTTTGTAACTTCAAGAATTTTTTTGCATCAAGTTTTTGTTTCAATCGCTTGGAAAAAAAGCATTTAAAATACAAATTCTGGTTTCGGATGCTAATAACCGCATGTCAAGAATTAAATGCCAAACAATCACCAAGGATAGATAGATCGATTTATTAAAAATGCTAAATTCATGTCAAAGATTTATATTTCATGACTACTGTACTCCAATATCATCCAAAGCCTTCTCCAGGATAACACCTTTATTAGAGTGTATGCGAGAAAGTTTTGAGGAAACCACTTCGTCTAGTTTGTTAGTTAATTCAAAAACAATTTTGCTTTAATGCAATATGAAGGAAAACTTCAAACTTAATTAATGATATATTTTTTATATGTAACCAACTTTATTACATTAAAGAGTAGCAGTGTTCAAATGTATACAAAATGCCAAAAGGTTTCGTCACCGTTAAATTTTGAAGTTAATTATAATCAATAAATATTTCTTCCACGAAAATTTCAAAAGTCTCATCAAAACTATATGTTAAAAAAGAGGAAAAAGATAAGGAAAATTTTCAAAATTTGGTTATCAACAGCACGTGAAAAAAAATTAGGATTAAATATTTGCCAAAAACAATGAAAATGATTTGAATCTCATTACAACAACGAAAAGTACTTTTGTAAATGGTACTTAAAAATATTTGGAGAAAAATCGTTGAAATAAAAAAATTGTACGATTGGTTAATAAGCTGACATCAAAGAAACTTTTGATAACTTTTTTAATTTTCATAACGTGTGAAAATTACGTATTAAAATAATTTTGAAAGTTTTCTAGGAAAGAGACTAAATATTTAAAAAATTATTTAATAAATAAAAATCTGAGTAAAGGCTTCTTTCCAAAATAATGAACTCCGATCCTCCAAAGTGTATATATACCAAATTTCGTTTTTCCATGTTTAGCGATTTGCTCTATTGACTGTCAGGAAGCTAATAGAATAGACAAAGATTCTCCTTTATTATTTGTAAATGTAAATATTTTATCGTCTGCCATAAATATTTATATAAATGATACAGAAAAAAAAGAAGAAGAAAAAAAATAGATCATCAACGAGGACAGACTTGAGAACTATATATGAACTTTCTATTTCAAATCTTTACTTTTTCTCCATTTTTTTTTTTTGAATTCTAGAAATAGAAAATATTTAGGAAACATAAATTTATGATATTTTGTATCTAACTTGATGTATTGAAAACTTCCATAAAAACAAAAGTAAGAAATATTTGTCCAAGATTTGTGAAAATATTGGTCAAATCGATTATTTGACGAATGCTACTCAAAAAAAACCATTCTATGACGGCAAAATAATAATAATAATAATAATTAAAAAAATTAACGATCTCAAATCATGATTACAAGTTTCAAGGAGTGGAGGGGGGGATATGTGGGTAATTCAGAATTTGAACTACAAATATGAAAGATAGATTGATTTAATCGAGTGAATAAATTCTGAGATATGTAATTCAAAAATATTCTCTTGCTAACATACTCTTGAAATTATACATAGTTTACACGGAGAATTGTATTTTCAAAACTACTTTTAAAGTTTAATTTTATATATTTTCTTCAAATATGTAAGGTATAACACATCATATTTTTAAAAAAAAATAAATACTAAGAATTCAGAATATCTTTCGGCTCTTGATTCTTCTGTGATTTCTAAAATTCACTTATCCTTTGATATATAGACATCAAAGATTTTTATTTTTTTTTATGTATATATATGCCTTAACATACTTGCTTTTCTATTTTATTACTATCTTCAACCCTTTTGAATGCCTTGACAGGTTATCACAATCTCTTAGATTTTTGCCTGAAGTCACGTTTCTGGATTCTATATTCCACTTGGATCGATTTTCTTTTCCGGTCAGAAAAAGCAAGAAAATGTTCTGAGATTCCTAGATAATGCTGACATTTTCATACTTTTCAATGCAGAAATCCCAACAGCTATTTTTCATGCTATTTGAAATCAAGTTAAACATCGTGTTTTTATCAGTTAAATAACAGAAAAAAAAGTGATAATAAAATAGCAGTATTTAAAAAATAATAATAACTAGTTTATAGTTTTAGAATCTTTACATTTCTTATATTATAATTACAATTGCACATTCATCGTCATAAATTTTGCAAATATTTTCTAAGGATTTTTTTTCATTCCTATTTTTAGAAGAATTTAGAAGTCGTTAACTTCTCTTATTTACTGTGGTATAAAATCGTACGAAACTTTCGTCAATATTATTCAATAATTCTAAATAATGACTTAATAAACTTGCATTTAAAAATAAATAGGGAAATCGTCTGCACTAAACTAACCCAAACGTTTGCCGCTTTGTTTATATTAAAGAACATTCAGATTCCCGGTATACCAATTGGACTTCCGGTATAATGTTTTGTCAATGGAGAATTTCAGATTTCCGATTCTTCTATCTGAATATATTAATGAACGTTTAACGTCTTTTTGTTGATTGTTATGGATTCAAAATATTTTGAAAATCCAAATTTGATATTTTTATTTCTAAGTTTTTGATTTTATCGAAAGTTTGAATATCTCATTTCACACAACGTTGATTATAATTGCTTTGTTATCTTCTTTTCTGGCGGTATATAAATCCAAGCAAAAAATGATAAATAGCGTTCATTTTTTAAAAATTTGAATTCAGATCGGATGGATGTTGGTGCTTTCTTAGATTAATTGCTTAAGGAAATTAATTGATAAATAAAATTGGCATGAGAAAAAATGAAGAATTCGGCTCATTTCATACAAATGCATGAATTAATTTTACTTTGCGACTGATATAGTAGCCAAATAACTGCGGAAAAATATTTAAATTGGAGAGTTATTGCACTTGAACGGTTGCTCTTAATGCATTCACTTCAAATTTACTTTAATTTACTTCACAATTTACATGATAAAAGGATTTATTTATAAATACTTGTAATAATCCATATTATAATAAAGATATCAGAATCATTTACTGTGGTGCATTGTTATTGTATAATGGTATATTATCTGACCTGAAATAAAGTGTTCGAATAAATGCACTGGTACATATGAAATTGTTTACAATTCTTGTCATGAATTTCTTTTTTATAATATATGGACTCATCTGTTTATATAATAAATATCTAAAAAAAATTTTTTTTTTTTTTTTTTTTTTTTTTTGCGAAAATATTTAGATGCGAATCATATACTGATTGCATATGAATATTTTAAATATTTTTCAGTCTTACCTACATATGAACTGGTCATTTAAATAAAAAAAATCATGAATGCACTTAGTTTAACATGTTATTTCAAACAGTCTGCTATATTACAGTATTCATTTTACAGTTTATCGACCGTTGTTTATATTTCTGAAATTACACACAGTTTTGCCATGGTGAAATCGGATCTGAGACATCGGATCTACATAACAGCATGCCAGCATGTGAGCAGATAAGAAAAGACTAATAGTTAGTTATAAAAAATAAAAAAAAAAAATCCCCATTTTTTTATGTGGACAAGGTGAGACATTTTCCCAATAATTTCAGTAAATAGGCGTATGCAGCTTCATTTTTGAAAAATATGTCGAACATGTCATACATTTTTTTAAATAAAAGATAGAAAAATATTTTTTTTCTTGTTCTAGGCTCTAAAACTGAAATTTTTTATTTTTGTTCGTTTCTTGAAGTTGCCATTGGTCGAATAAAGTAATAAAAAAATCAAATTCGTTCTTGAAATAATTTACTATTTCTCGAAAATCAAATATATTAATTTTCTTTCTGCGAATTTCAAATTACGGGTTTTAAATTATTTCATAAAATCCAGAAATTTCTACTTAAAGCATACAAATATTTATGAAAGAGATTATACAAAAAGGTCGTGAGCTTTCTCTCTTGTATTCTCATATGCTTTCATTTAAACGTTCTATTTCTAAATAGAGGTAAAAACTAACTGCTTTTATGTGGAAATTAATTAGGTGTTCTCATTTGGCTAGTAAAAATATTCTTATAATATCCAAGTATTCTTCTATGTTTTTTAATATTTTTCGCTGATAAATACTATTAACTTTACAACAAAATTTCTTCAAAACCACAAAACAATGTCCAAGGTTTGGGAAGGAAGAGTGGTATGGGCCCTCGAAACCCTTCCCTTCCTTGTATCCTTCACTAATATAGAAGGTACAGGGTTTTAAGAGAAAAATTTTTTTGAATAACATAAAGAATTAAAATTTACCTTATTTATGTTAACAGTTGTAACAATGAAAAAATTTTACTTAAATTTTATTCAATTTTTTGGTTATTATTCTCCTGATCTTATTACTCAGTATTTATTGCAAAATATTTTTCCTATACTGATAATTTAAACAAAATTCCATTATTCTACAACTGGAATTGGCCGAGTTATGAAGCTTTGAATATTTTTTTATTTCAGAAAGTCCTTTTTTATGGCTGCTTCAAGGAACATCATCTAATCAGTGAATTCTTTTCCTCGAGATAGCTGTTGATTAGTGTAAAATTAATGAAATACAAAAGTTCATAACTCTTTTAGTTTAATTTAAAGAAAAGAGGAAATTTTTATTTAAAATATCAGTGCATCGTGAATATTTTACGGAATATGACTAATAAGATAGAGGGGATATATAAAAATTTAGATTACGTAATTGTTTCAAAATCACATTTTTTCACACAATATAAAATGATGAATCACACACAACATGAAATCACATGAAACAATATAAAATGTTTTTTTCTAAGGAACCAGATGCTTATCTGTACCTATATTTAAAAGTTAGTTATTGGATTACATTTACAGTATAGTATTATTCCATAGTAATTTTATTTGGAATCAAAACTTTTTTTCTGTTGAAAATTTAAAATAATGATAAAATTCGATATATAGAGATTTTTTTTTTGATATATGGAAGTTTAATATATTACGGTGATTTCACTGTATTTCTGTTCGAAGTAAAATAATTTTTATACTGCAAAATTTTGTAATCAAGAAAGTTTCTGTGTTCAGTTTCAGATGTACTCAGTTCTAAAACATTCTGATTTTCGAATCGCATGCATAAACTTGTAATTGGTCGCAGTAGCATCCCTACATTGTTGTTTTACCTCAAACTTCGATCGTCACTGACTAAACTACCAAACGATTAATATCGGTTGTCATCTAGTCAGTACCTTACGTAAGATTCTGGGTAAGAATTGGGAAGAACTAGATGATGACGACCGGAAGAGCCAGAGGGCGTTCGTCGCGTGCCGAATGATTTTGCCACCCCCTTCCTCCCTACTGAACTGAAAACAATAGACAGCGTCTCTCGGATTGCGCCTTAATTGCGTCTCCACCCTTCCCTTGCTCCGTCCTCGCTCCATTACCTGTCAGACTGACCGCCAAACGTTGTTTGGAAGTTTTCGTCTTCCCGCTTCAAGGTCACTGTTGTCTTTGCTGATTGGATAGGCATTGCATGTGAAAAGACATTAAAAGGAATGAAACATTGAAAAGATCTATCATTTTTTAAAATATATAGATGAACTATGTAGTTGTTTTGCATAAATATTTTTTTATTTTTTATAATTTTTAATTTGACATTTTTTTTTTATTTAGCTTGAATTGCTTCATGTTCATAAAGATTAAATTTTGGAATTCATTTTTTTTTTTTTGTTTTGTTTATTTCTTGGCTGATATAATAGAATTTTGAAATTTTGTAAACTAATATATTCGTGGTGAAACCAAGCAATTTTATTATTTCACAAATTAATGGTCAGTTAATTGCCTATTTTAATGGAATTTCGGCTCGCACTAGTGATGCCATCTGATGGGGATTTTGTGAAAGATTTCATAGCATTTATAATAAACTATTACAAATTTAAGAATAAAAAATAGAATCATTACTTCGCGGTACTTTTTTATTGGGAAATGACTTGTCGGAGTCATTTAATAATAACCAATGGACAGATTTCGTTCGTTCATATGACAGATAATGAAATTTAGACTCGAAATCAATGGTCGCTGAACCCCTCGTTCCTCCATTTTTGAAAAATACCGGAAAAAAAATCCTCCTAGACAGATCTCGCAACCTCAACAACTGAATCGATTTTGAATTTTTTTCCCCCATCATTTAAAGTAAATAGTTAATGAATCAAAATACTCTATTGTTATTTCAGGAACGAAAATACAGTTCTTTTGTTAGGTTTGATAATGTAAATTATCAAAATTGGCAGGCATTACTAAATTATTACTATTAAAGAATTGGAAACACTTAATCGCTGAAGGCGGATAATATAAATATAATTCCAAAAAGTCGATTATAAAAGTATAATATATAAAGAAGCGTCAATTTGTGTTAGAATATACATATCACGATGTATAAATCTGATTATTATCAATATAATGCAAGCCACTTTTTAAAAAGGTATTATAATAAGATCTGTCATAAACTGCACCTGATAAAGCAGCAAAATCAAAATAACGATACTTTTAAAATATAAATTTAAAGCGATTTTTGATCGCATGAAACTTTTGTAAAAATTCAATAGGGTCGTTCAAGAGGCGGTGCAAGTTAAACTTTATATAGACAATTCTTCTCTCTTTATACTCTTTTTTGGGAATGACAAATTAATAGAATATGAACTTGCAGAAGAGAGACATGATATGAAGAAGATGAAGATGTAGACAACATGCAAATTAAGAAAAATATACATAGAAAAAAGAAGATTAAGATTACACTTTCATAAACTTTAATGTAAATGATCATTTAAAACATCATATGTTTTATAAGATTTTATTTAATACATACTAATAGGTTTAAATATTTTGATAATTTTGTAAATAAGCTGACATTCAAAGCTATAAGCCGTCAGATTAACCATTAGTAATTTCCATGCATTATATGAGTTGTAATTTTAAAATAGTGCTGAATTTAGTTTTCATTAAATAAAAAAATGCATCTACGTGTTGTAATTTTAAATCATCCGTAAGATTTCTTTTTTATTTTCATTACAACCAATAAATCAAAGAGCATAGTATGCTACAAATGCATTACAAAATATGAGCAGACAGGGCCATTTAAATTTGAGTGCCTTAGGCTAAAGCAATTTGATAACCCATCAGAATCATAACTAGGAATTTAATAATTTGGGTTAAAACGAAAATTGCCACCCAATAAAATAAACGAGGAATTGAAAATATGTTAAATGATTAACGCCTTAAAATTTTGCAAATTGGACATTTTTCAAAATAAGATTTTGCAAGTCAACTTCCGCCATCTCAAATTATATACAGTGGCTCAAAAAATTGAGAGTACACCTTACTTTTACTTGATAAATCCGACTTTCAATATAAATAACACATTACCGGGAAGTGCAAACATGTTTTTATTTTTACACATAACAGATGGTTTAATTTAGAGTAAAAATAAAGAAAAAAATCAACGAAATTCTTCTTAATTGAAAAGTTTCAGAAGCATTTTAAATAAACATACGCAGAATTTTGCCTCAAAAAATTGAGAATACACTGATGAAATTTTTGCAATATCACGCATAGAAACAAAGTGTCACTATTAAATTGCATGTCTTTTGGCTCTTATAATAAACTCTAACCGTCATGGTACCGATTCGACCCATTTTTGGTTGTATCTGAAGATATTTTACCTATTCTACTTCCACCACTTGTTTTAAATGGGTATTGTTTCTAATTTTGTGTTTTTGAACCACTTTTCGAATATGGCCTAAGAATATTCCATGGCAGTGATGTCGGGTGATATAGTGGTGTGTGTAACTGTTGTTTACAATGAAAAAGACACTATATTTTGACGTTACGTGCATTTTGCTTGGGGTCGTTTTCCTGCTGCAAAATGGAATTTCCATCTAAATCCAAATTTTTAACACTTTCCTTTAGATTGCTGCCACCATATGGTTCATCCAACGTGTTGCAGAAGCTTTTCAAATCATATACAGAAGTATAAGTGCCGAAACTTTGCGAAATGCCATCAGACAAGCTGTATATAAAAATCGCATTGTTAGAGAGAAACCGTTCATCAGCTTGCAAATTCAGAAAAAGCATTTGAAGTTTGCAAAAACTCATCCATTGAAGACCAATAACCTTTGGAAGAAAGCCATATTTAGTAATGAAAGAAAACTCAACATTTTTGGCAGTGGCAGCCATCGAACTGTATGGAAAAAGCCTAATACTGCTTCGGATCTGAAAAATTTACGTCCTAAAATTAAACATGATGGTGAATCCGTCATGATTTGAGGTTGCATGGCTTCATCCGGGGTAAGTAATTTAATTTTTATAGATGGCATTATAAACGATATGGTTTTTTTTGGATATACTTCGCAGCAATCTAAAGGAAAGCACTAAGCATTTGGGTTTAGATGGAAATTTCATTTTCCAGTAGGACAACGACCCCAAACAGAATGTACTTAACGTCAAAATATGGTGTCTTTTTCATTGTAAACAGCAGTTACACACACCACCACAGTACCCCGACATCAGTGCCATTGAATATTGGTAGGCCATACTCGAAGCACTGGTCCAGAAACACAAAATTAGAAATAAAACCCATTTAAAACAAGTGGTGCAAGAAGAATGGGGTAAAATATGTTCAGATACCACCAAAAATGGGTCGAATTGGTACCATGACGTTTAGAGGCCATTATAAGAGCCAAAAGACATGCAACTTAATAGTGACACTTTGTTTCTATGCGTGAAATTGCAAAAATTTCATTGGTGTATTCTCAATTTTTTGAGACAAAAATCCGCGTATGTTTATTTAAAATGCTTCTGAAAATTTTCAATTTAGAAGTTTTTTGTTGATTTTTTTTTATTTTTACTCTAAATTAAACCATTTGTTATGTGTAAAAATAAAATCATGTTTGTACTTCCCGGTAATGTGTTATTTATATTGAAAGACGGATTTATCAAGTGAAAGTAAGGTGTACTCTCAATTTTTTGAGCCACTATACATGATTAATACTACTGGTTATTTTTTTACTAGCTGAAATACCAAGCAATATATATAATTCAATTTCGATGTTTTTTTACTATTGAAAAGTTTAATTAATTTACATAAAATCTTAGTTATGTTATTATTATTTGTGAGAAAACATTTCGCTTTACATTGTAAACGTAAAAAAGTAAAATTCTATGTAATATTAACACTCCACGGAGTCCCAATGTTTCGGTAAAAACTTTTTAACACTTTTTTTTTAAAAGTATTTTTAATTCTAAAGCTTATTTTAAAATAAAATAATATAATACATAAATTTTTTCTGTTGTCTGCAATTTTATTTTAACAAATCACCTTTAGAATTCTTTTAAAACTGATGAAAAAAAGCATAGCTAAAAATATTCTTAAGCATAAAACAGAAATAAAAAATAATGAAAGCGTTATTCAAAGTCTCGCCGTTGCCTAGCAACGGATTACCACTGGATTTCTTTATTTCAAAATCGTCTGAATCTATTCAATTATTCATTCAATTTTAAAAAACAATTAAAAATGGAGGAAAGAATTGCTCATAAAGGAAATTGTTAACGTAGAAAAGATAAAACTTGGAGTTTTAAGATGGCTTGAAAATATTTCGTGCATGATATTTTATTCCTCAGTTACTGCGAAAAAAAAAGGGTAAAATTGCTGTAATTTCTAATTAACTTTTGTCGTTTGAAAAGTATACGCACATTTATATCCACAATGACTTTAATTTATGTTAAGTTGAAAAAAATTTTTACAATGATGGAATTAATATTTTTAAAGATATGTGTACGTGTTTGTATAACATTATAAATCGATAACTGTAGATACAAGCTCTAGAGAAATTTTTCTATTACCTTGTGAAAATTTTGATTCTTTTTATTCAAAATCAAAATAAACCTGTTTAGTAAATTTTTAGATATCTCTGGTTCAATGGTACGTGTCTTTCAGCTACAGCTCAATATGTAAAATGGTTATATGAGCAAGATAGTTTTCTAAAAAAATTAAGCACCAGAAAAATGTATCGAAAAGGATCCGTTTTTGCCTTTTAAGATAAATATTACTGTATCTTAAATCTTTATAACTATTCAGATTGCTGTTTAATTATGGTATACTTCAAATGCTTTTATTTGAAAAAGTATGGCATTCAAGATAAATTCCTCATTTCAGATTCTTTCTTCTAGAAGATTTCTGTGATTGTCCAGGAATAAAGATGTGCAAATAGCTAATCAAATAGTTTGTTGATTTCTTGCTGAGAAAACATACAAAAGTAAGCATTTTTCATTTTCTTTTAAAATATAAAAAAATTAAAATGGGAAATAAATAATTTGATAATTGCTTGGACGATAAATTCAAGAACATCTAAAGTTACGAATCGAAACCAGATGCTACGTTATGAAAAAAAATTTCTATTCATTTGTCAATATTTATGAGCAAAAGTCAGTTCAAAAACCTAAGTTGATACATTATAATGTAACGTAGTAATAAGTAGAAAAATGGATTGCTTATAAACAGTTTTAAGTTGAAAAATGAAATAAAAATGAATTATAAAGATAAATAATAAATAAAGATTATTAAAAATGAATTTAAAGTTTTAGAATTACTAAAAAATTATGAGAAAGAATTGTTTGCCTTCCAATCTATTCAGAAATACTAAGAAACTCTTTTCTAAGGAGATTCTTTTTCATCTCTTATCCTGAATTATCGTGACTTTATTTTAAATAAAAAGCTGTTTTAGTTTAGATCATATTAATTTCCCGATTTGAATCACGCAAGACAGGGTTTCGTTCCATGCAGAAATTAGGTAGTATATAGAAAAATATGTGAACGTGAAATAAGGTCCTATAACAATAACATCATTAAATATATTATTTTTAAATGTGAGTGACATTTTACATGTTACAAAAATTACAAGTAAATATATACAAGTAAATTTATACAAAATTACAAGTTCATATATCTGCAAAGTAGGGAAGGAAAATTGGAATATACATACATATTAATGGGTTTCAAAATGAATAATTATAAGTGAAAAAGTTATTTTCGATTTTGATATATGCATTTTGGTAAAGATTACATGACAAATTTTATGCTAATAGATTTACATATTTCTGAATTATAGTGAATTTCTAAATTGTATATACAAATTCTAAGATGGTTCTAATATAATTCCTAATTTTTTAAAAAAAAAACTCACCAAACTGCCTGTATAAATTTTTTAAAACTTCGTATTCTGGAAATTCAAATTCTTGTTATCAAAATCTTGAGATTGATTTCATTAAAAATTAGAAATTAAAATTCATTAAAAATTAAAAATAATTACATAAAAAAAACAAATTATGGGCACTTTTTAAAATTGAAATTCATTTAACTGTCCGAAAGGATATCTCGATAAAGTTAAAAAATACAAAATAACTTTCAAGAATAACTATTTAAATAATTCAGAAAGCGGGCTTTTACATTTCAAAATAATTTCACTTTGACAAAAAGAATTCTTAATTAAGCTGCAATTTTTACGTATCTATTTACACTTTAAAAAAAATCGTTTGCGTTCTAGTGGTAAAATATACTTTTTTTTCTAGAGTTGAGATGAAAAAAATTGGAAAAAAATCATGTAAACGATAAATGAATTATGTATTCTTACAGAACATTTTCTTTAGTATGTATCTAACGAAAAATTTATCCAGTAGTATAAGAACTAACCGACACATGATTCAATCGCCACTTTGTAAACTGAAACATTCATTGATTATTCAATAGACATCACAAATCGATCTATCAGTTAGTTTTGGACATGGAAGCCATAATGATTCATAGTACTGAACAGCTGCTCTCGTAGCTGGGTTTTGCATACATTCGGATGATCAACCCTCTGTCAGACGCAGAGCAGGTGTCTTTTCCTTTCCCATCAGTTACCGTAATCATCCGGGAGCTAGCTGAACATATTTTCGTGCATTTTTAATACCATAAAAAGGTCAGATTACATTTCCAAACGATTGGGGGAGGGATAAACAAAAATGTGGGTTCCATTTGCATTTATCATATTTTTAAAAATTATTGATATATTTCTTTTAGTTTTTTATAAATTCATTTTAAAAATTAGAATTTAATTTTAAAGAAATTTACTAAACATTTATTTTACTTTTTTAAGTTTACCAATGAAGCTTGAATTGTTGAAATGATATGAATAGAACTTCAAATTTCGTTTAGCAGACTTCTTTTAAATAAGCTGTACAAATCTGTTTTATGAATTTTTGTTTCCTATCTCAGACTTATCAAAAAATGCAGTAAAGCTTCGAGTAACCCTCAATCATTGTTATACGTTTTCATCTGAAAATTATTAGCAAACAGACTGAAAGAGCTAGCAGATTATGTTAACTTAGGTTTATAGTAACACAATACAACTCTGCACAGTAGGGGAAATGGAGAATGCCAAGCACCTAAAGGAGTTCTGTAATAGTAAATATAGTAACAATTTTTCACTTATCAAATTTAACCACTTCATTTCACTTATCAAAGTAATTCATTAAATATAACCAATTTCAATATTCATTAATGCGAATTTTTACTTTAAAAAAAATTTCTAAGAAGTTCATTTGCGTGGCATTAACCCCTCTACGGTGGGTAATTATAGACAATTGCCAAATAAATCAATTTGTAAAAATCATAAATTCTAGGATATAAAATATTGGGATTGCAATATGTTTACTTTGAATTATTAAAATCACTACTAAATAAATCAAAGTAAAAATAGTAATTCAAGTATAATATTGTGAATTTACTACACTATCTGGGATTAAAGGTTATTAAATATTTTAATGAAATATTTTATATGTTTTAGTTTTTTTTTTAATCGCTTCCTCAACAAAATATTTTCAAAATTCTAACATAAATTGTTTTAGAAGCTTTGCAATGTACTGTCCATTGTCCTGTGCATTTCTCTATTTTTTTATTTATATCTTCCTACATTGAATTACGTCACTTAAAAAAGCAAAACTCTTTAAAATGGAATTTTTTTTAAAAAAATTTATCATTGCTTGATTGCATAAATTAAACCCTAATTGCAAATACAATAAAATTTTAAAAAAAATTTATTAAAAGCATAATTTGACAAAAACCTACTCAACATGGAAAAAATAATTCAAATTTTCATATTGTGTTTCATCAAGAATAAAAAAAGTCAAAATGAAACATTAATAACGAAAATGAAAATGAGTCGAGTTTTACATTCCCGATGTTGAAATAAATAATGAAATACATTGTTGAAAAATACGCTTAAAATATTTTTAAATAAATAAATAAATTTAAAAAAAAAAAAAAAAAAAAAAAAAAACGTTAACGGTTATACGGTTAAAAATCGGTGCCATTGAAAAGATCATTTTATGAGTTTAAAAATGACTTCAAAAGCCATTTTGTGCTGTATTATTTTCGAAAATTATGGCGGGAAAAAAACACGTCAAAATTTTGACTTATTTTCAAGACCTGCTCTATAAGTACAAGATATTCTACAATATTTTTACGGTAGGTTGTTTTACTTTTTTAAAATGAAAAATTTATCTTATTAAATTATGAGCAAAACCAACGAGACCTGTCTCCCAAAAACTTTCTCGGATACTTTCTTATAAAGGTATTAGAGAATGGCTTACATGGTTAGGTACTTTCTTATAAAGGTATCCTAGAGAACGGCTTTCATGGCTTTGGCGTCATAATAATTACGAAATATTAATCTTTGATGTGAATTTAACATTTTTACTGAAACTATCGTGTAATTCTCCGCGAGTCATTTGACATTTAATACTTAGAATGCGGTTAATAGTATACAAAAATCCAATTTAGACATGTTTTTTCCATCCGACTGATTCAAAAATTTGACACAAAACTTCACCTGCAGTCACCAAATCCCATCCCATCCCAATTCCATGGTGTTTTTGAGTTATCGACCTATAGATGATCAAGCCACTGTTGAATTTAGCTCAAAATTTAATAGATGTCTACACTATAGAAGTCAAAACTGTATACCAAATTTTATCCATCTAGCTCTCTTCATTTTGTGGTTATCGTGTTAACTTATATTCAAACAGCGAGACACCCAAATTTCCCTGCACGAATTTTACTCAAAATTTGACAGAAATCAACAAATTTGGTGTAAAGACCTTATACGAAATTTCATCCGTCTAGCTCCAAGCGTTTTTAGCGTTATCTTTGTCACAGACCGATCAATAAACAGATGATCATTTTCCAAAAATGTGTTTTTCGAACTCAAGAAGGTCTAAAACGTAAAGATTCTTCAAAATCTCGAAATCGAATTTTTTGACTATTACATTACTTTCTCTACGCTTCGTATGCAAGAAAATAAAATTTTAAAAAAGTTTAACAAAAAAAAATTGATATGTTTTGGCTAAAAAAATTTTGCTAGTAAATCTAAAATTTATAATAAACACCTCAAGAAAACATAAGTAGGCAAAAAAAGATCAGAACTATTCTTAAATTTGCTTTAACAAATGGCTTGGACTACAGATAAAAGATTCACCTTTGAGAAAGATGCCCTATTTGATTAAATAACAGTTTTTATGTTATTTTTTCCCAACTCGTTGTGTCAGGAAAGAAACATTTTATCTCTACCAAACTAATTTGTTTATTACATTTTAATATATAATAATATTAAGGATAGCATCGTGATATGAAATCAAATACGTTTTACTATTGTTCGAAATTCTCAGTCCAGTCGCCAATTCAGGTAGCTACAAAAAGGTATCATTACATTATCGTCTTAGCATCAACAGCTTAAGACACTCTTTACGCCCTGATCTGAATAACATTACTCTCATTTGTACATAGCATCTGGGAAGGGAACTGATGTAATCTCTGTCCGTTTCCTGTCACGTGATAGCTTCGGACAGACTGTTGCCACATCTTTCCGTGAGTAAAGAAATGAGAAAGAAGGACGTTGAAAAAAACTGTCCAAAAACGATAATGAAGGCGATAGTTTAAATGCGATGCGATGCGAATCCAAGGAAGAAAACGAATTCTCGCCGTTGAGGATTCCAGATTATTAATCTGAACTCTCTGACTTGTCGCGTGCCTGCGTTCTAAACGTGTCTCCGCCCTCTCGTCACGCAAACGATAAAGAAGTGCGGCGGGGGTTGTAGTGGTGCTCGTGCATGCCCGTTGCCACACTCCTGATCGTTTGTGATAAGCAGGTAAGATTTGTCCTTTTATTGATAACAGGCCGGTGAATAAGATAGCGTCTTTCCGAGACATCATTGCCAGTTTAGTTGGGTTAGATTATTAATAATAGTTAATACCCCATTGTCTAAATTGCTATTTAGAAGAAGAAAAATGGAAGAGGATTAACATAAATGTCTTGGGGAATACAAATTAGTAGAATTTAAACTTTTTGAGCTCTATTTTTACATTTTTATACGAAATATACAAAAAGAAACCTCTACAATTCTGAAAAAATCATCCTCTCAAGACATCGATGAATCTGCATGTATTAGTTTTGTGTGTGCGTGTGCGGGTGTGTGTACGCGCGTGAAAAAAAAATGAATTTTTTAGATTCTTCTTATTTAATTGTGTGTAGAAGGGCATGGCAATTCAAAAACAAATGAACTTAATCATCGATTTCTATACAGTGGGTTGGTCACGATCCATTGAGGAATTGCTTGTCAATTTTTGGTGAGATGTGGCGAGATCTTGAACATACAGGTATCTTCCTCATTTGCATGCTCCTCATGATGTGGGTTTAAAATATTCACCACCACTCATAGTAGCAAAATGACAATTAAAAAAAAACGCAATGATCAAACAGGCAGCACGTGTCAACGCACTTAATCAAAACCCGCTCCTTTTAATCAGAAATTTCTTTTTTTCTATCAACTTTATATTCACTTTCAGTACGCACTAATTTTGAAGCAGTTCGTTATCTTTTATGCAAACTTTTATAATATTTAATAATAATTTTTTTCTTAACAAGGAAAGTCCTTTTGTTCATAAAAACTCTTTCTAAAAGAACGTATACTATTCATCTCAAAGAAAAAAGTCATTGGACTAAGAATGAAGTAGATTGCTATTGATACGATCCCAAAAAAGGGGGAGGCAAGGGTTAAGGTGTTTGAAGGTTTGGAAACCTCTGAGCTAGATTGTTGAAATTCGACAATCCTTATTCAAGCCTTGTGCATCTGAATACTATTTTAGACATGATTTGTATTTTGTAAATAATGGCAAATATTTGAATTCTGAAACTTTCTATCCACCTTGAGAAATTAATCTCTTCTCCATGGCAGATATTTGGCAAGTAACTTTTATAAAAATACATTAAAAAAACTGCAGATTTATAGCAAATTTTGAGCCCAACTTGCCAAAGACAGGATATAAATGATTCGAAATGTGTAAAATTTCTTCCTAAAATGCGTAATTGATATTTTTTATTGTATAGATGAAGATGATATTGCCGTACAATAGTTATGAAATATTAACTTTTGGCGTGGATTTGGCGTTTTTACTGAATCTCTCGTGTCATCCTTGGCGAGTTATTTAGTGATTAATTCCTGGCATGCGTTAATAGTATCCGAAAATCTAATCAGTGTTTTAGACACGTTTTTCTGGACCGACTGAAACAAAAATTTGACATTTGACACTCGTAGTTACAAAATCACACACCAAATTTGATATATTCGTGTTAGAATTATCGCGTTTGCATACTTTTGAAAGTAAAGACCGAGAAACGTTCAACCCACTGTTGGTTTTGGCTTAAACTTTGATAGGTGTCTACTATATAGATGTTAAATCTGTGTACCGAATTTTATTTATTTAGCTCTCTTCGCTTTATAATTATCACATTAATTTATAGCTGGGCATACGGATTTACTCTGAACAGATTTTATCCAAAATTTGACAGAAATTTGCAAATTTGGTGTAAAGCCCGTACCAAATTTCAACTGTCTAACTGAAAGCGTTTTTAAGTTATCTTTGTCACAGACAGAGAACATTTTTCAAAAAATATATTTTTCAAACGTATGAGGTTTGAAACGTGGATATTCCTCAAAATCTGAAGTTCGAATTTTCTGACGATTGTTATACTTTCTCTATATTTCGTATAAGAGAAAATAAAAACTAATATAAACATTAAATATTTCCAGACTCTATCCCACTACCATGGAATTTGCTTAGAACTTAATAACGTTTGCAGTTTACATTAAAAGTTTTAAAAAAATTCTTTAAGTAAATTCACACATTAGGTATGCAGGGGAGGGGGATAGAACTCGATAAGATCCTCCCCTTCTCACTTGCCTCTTTGCTTTTTGAATTTTTTTGTTTGTTTGTTTCAGGAAAGTATATTTATAATTAAAAAAAGTTGTATATTGTTTGCCAACGAATACTAAAACCCTCCGCGCTTTTGCGCATGCGTTAGGAGGACTTAATTCGTCAAAATAGGGGTGAGAGAAAGGGATGAGAAAGAAGAGATGTTTACATTTAACATAAAGTAAACTGGGATTATTCGCAGACTAAATTAACCCTTAACTGGGGACGTGCGGTCTGTGAGACCGCTAGCGATGGATTTTTTGTCACCCCTATTCTATTTTTAGCTCAATTGAATGGATTGATCCTGTAGCTTCCTGTTTTGCGACCTTCAATACACGTGCACTTTTTCAAACGATTTCAGCAGCTGCTTTTTAAAACAATTCAGCTGTTTCTTCGAGCGCGTTCTCTAAGACCGCATCTCCCTGTTAGTGTCCCAGTGATAAACAAGGCTTAGCAGATGGCGCTAAAATTTGGACCCCGAAATATCATCCAGTTTGCTGATCCTTTTATGAAGCAGTGCTCCAGACACTTTTAAATGAAGCAGAAAGTGATTTTAGTGATAAGGATATTTGTACAGAAGAGTTTTTCGATGAAAGTTCGCATTCAACTAATTTTGACATGTATGTTCAAATATAATTAATATTTCTAATGATAACGTATTTTGAAAAATTTATAAAATAAATATACCATGATATATATATATATATATATATACAGAATTTATAGGTTGATTTATATACTAGTTCTTAACCTGTATATTTAAAATGCCCTAGAAAACCGTGCGATGAAAGTCACACAAGCCGTTAAAAAAAGGGCCCATTTTACCCATTGTCATTTTTTTTATTTTTCATATAATTGTTGAATTTTAAATTATATTGTCTTCTATATATCTTCATATATTGTAAAAATAGATATGATTTAAAAAGTAAAAAGTAATATGCTTTTTCAAGAATATTATTTATTGCAACATGTAATTTGAGAAGAAAATGTATGTTCCAACGCATTTACTTTTTTCAATGATAATATATTTTGAAAAATTTCTAAAACATATCTATATATCAAGAAAAATATCTGCAAAATATATTGGCAGTTTTTCATACTAATGTATTCATTAGAAAATTTAATTTGAGTGCAAATGAAATGCGGTCTCGTAGACCGCACCTCCCCAGTTAAGTCCTAAAATTTCACCCCCCCAGTTAAGGGTTAAAATAAAATAATAAGATCAGAAACGACAAGATACTCACATACCCATAAAAAATCGAACGAAAGGATATCTAATAGTGCGGCAATCAAGGTCAAAGAATGGCAAAGAATTCCAGAAATGCGCTTATCCTTCTGCTTTCACCTTTACCAAGGTAGAATCGTCAAAACGTGGTCATCTCATGATACTAAAACGAACAGTATATTTATTTTTAAGGATGTGGGATTCTCATTTCCTATATAATAGACAGCGAAGTACAAGCCTTTCTCAGAAAACAGATAAACAAATCTCAGGCACCTTAACTGTAACTGTATGCAGTTAAATAACTATAAGTTGCATAATATTGCTTTCCCTTAATTCTGACTCAAAGATGGAACATTCACGGAAGTTCCTGTAATATCATCACTACGTCAGCAAATCAGATATTTCGGGTGAATCTTGCTCTGTCCTAGTACAAAAGTCTGGGAAATCATGTCACGTCACGGGTGGGTGACGCCCCTGAAAGAGGAAAGCCCCACGCCCCTCAGACTCCAACCGAGCGGGAAGAAAAGAAAAGTTATGTCCTTTCTGCTCCTTTTTCTTCGCCTCTACGGTTAGGATATGGATTTGTCAATTTCTTCAACGAACGGAAATGTATTTTTAGCGGGTGGTATTAAAGGTAACTCCTGGTTTTAGTGAACTTACGACTCTTGACAAAAAGTAACTGTCAATTACAGATTTCTTTTAGTGGAATTTACAAAGTTTTATTCCTTAAATGAGGAGGTACAGTTCGGTTTTAATGGCGATCAAAAAGCTCCAAGAAAAAATTTCGCCAAATTATAAAAATATACTCAAATCGCAAATCACATGCTATATAGTTTGACGATTGAAATCGCTGCATTGGCGAAATTTTTTCCTGAAATAAAATCGTGAATTTTACTGTGTGTAAGGGATTGATTTGTACATCTTTGTGGCTTTTAAGATATACTTGCCAATATTTTTGTTCCACTTGGAAACTAATCACATCTACAGCAATCGTTCTAACTACAATGAAAACTCTTATCTAAATGTACATTGATGGATCGGTTTTTTGAATTAAGCTATTTTAAAGTAAAACTAGAGATTCAAGTCCCTTAAAAATCTTCCTTTGATTCCATAAACATACCATGTCTGAAACCGCTGGACCACTAACAGAGCTTTTTCTACAAGAGGAATGGAACAGCATTGTTCAAGAATTATTCATTGTTCGAGTATTATGTTATATCTCACCGAATGTTATGTTATATCTCACCGAAAGGATTCACGGTCTCGTCCAAGCTCACAACCTTTTGGGTTTTACTTCATTTCTTTCTATAAGGATACCATGCCCGAAACCGTTTGACCACTGATGGAGTTTTTTCTACAATAGTAATGGTATGTCGTTTTTCAGTAATCGAACATATTTACGAGTACTTGTATTAACTTTCTCCGAAAATATTGCTTATTTTAGGACTGAAAAAAAAGGAGTACTCCTGGCATCCATGGTGGGTCCAATGTCCATAAATTTAAGGGGGTAGGGCCTTAACACTTCTCTTTAGATTTCGTAAGGATACCATGTCCGAAAAAGCAAAACCATGGAAATTTTTTTTTTTTTTTTTTTTACAAGAGGAATGGAACATTGTATATCAATCACTGTTCGATGCATCTATTAGTAATTATGTTACATTTTTCCGAGCAGATTGCTTACAGTTAGTTATGGATCCTGTGGCTTCCGTATGCTGGGTAACTCTTTCTCAGCCCTCCCTTTTAAAGCTTTACACCTTACTGGGGTAAGCCTGGGTGGAGGGAGGACTTGAGCATCAATATGCATTAGGATTCTAAAAATAAAATATGATTACTTGAGGCATTCACTGCCTTGCCCAAAGTCTACAATTTTATGAGGGGGCGGATATCATCTTTAATTGGGGGCGTGTGAGAATGTTTAAGGGAACCGCTCTGGTTAATTAAGCTAAACGTTATTTAATAATTTGTGTAAATAACACAAATATGTTTATTTTTGAAAATTATTAGGGTGCCCCATAAGTTTCTTTCCTATTTCTAATATGAAAATAATACACAATATTTACTGTGAAAGATATTTATTTTGTTATATAAGAAACCTTTTGCTCTATTACCTTCTTCCATCTCTCAGGGCGCCTCATTATGCCTTCTTTACAAAATTGTTGTGTTTTGGACAAGAAATAATCCTCGAGGTGCGCTTTTATTTCGTTGATGGATTTAAAGCGCTTATCGGGAAGAGAATTTTTTTTTAAGGACAGAAAGAAGTAATAATCAGATGGAGTGAGATCTGTAGGGTATGAAAGCAGTAAAACACAAAAGTATGCATTCGGTAAAACATTTCACGTTATCATGATGAAAAACAACGCCTCATTAATTCATTAATATTGGCCGTTTTTTTTTTTTTTTTTTTTTTTTTTTGCTATGGCACCCTTCAATTGATCCAGTTGATGATAGTATTTCGTAGAATTTTTTGTTTCACCTTGAGGAAGGAGCTCGTAGAAAATTACGCCTTTCCACTCCCACCAAATAGACAAAAGAACTTTTTTTGGGGTGTAATCCCGGCTTTCCGACAGTCAAAGGCCTGGTACGACTGAAACCGATGACATAGAGGGCTAATAGATAAGCCTGCATGCTTGCACAAGCAGAGCCAGATAAGGTCATTCATAGCGCGGTGAGAAAGAAACTTTTGGGACACCCTACTATATTAAATAAGTATAACTGAAAATAATTTCTGTTTTCAATTCTTTTGCAGACATGGACCGTACCACCTTCTACGCCCTTCTGACCCTCCTCAGCTGTCTTCCCCACGCATTTAGCCGCTGCCCCAAACAATGCAGCTGCGTTTTGAAATCTGGCAAGAAGGTGGTCTTCTGCTCCAGCGGCAACATGACTCTTATTCCTGTCTCTGAAATGGACATCAACATCCACGAGCTGGTCATTACAGCTCCTCCGAACAGTCCCAACAACCTGACCATTGGCCGAATTTTCTTGAAATTCACCAATCTGGAAACGGTCCGAATCACAAGGTCTGGAGTTCCAGCCATTGGCGACAGTTCCTTTTGGCCCGGAAGACGACTCAAGGTTCTGGACCTCAGCTGCAATTCCATAAGTTTTTTAAGAGAATCAGATTTCAATGGCTTGAAAAATCTGCAAGAGTTGGATTTGTCAGATAATGATATATTTGCAGCACCTTCGGCACCTTTCAGGCATTTACTGAATCTAAAAAAGTTGAATTTGGCGAGGAATAAATTAGTGGTACTCGTACCAAGGTGAGTATGTTATGTACATTAATGCACAATTGAATTCGATATTTACAATCGAATGTATTCGAGACTGACTTAAGAAGTTAAGAAGTTTATACTTGCGCATAAAAACGCAAAGTATGATAAAGTTTTCAATATCAGAGTCAATAGATTTCACCTATATTCTTGGTATCACCGTGTAAATACTTAATGGTAAACTCCTTATATCAGCTTTGATAGAATATTTATTTACCCACATACTATTGAATAACATATGTGAAGATAAAAGTAAAGGAAATTTTTTTATCTTTCGTCTTAATCAGTTTCCATTCACCCATCTGGATCCAATTTTATTTTCAATTCTATCATTAATGGATCTAATACATTTTTCTGTTATACATATCATATTCGCGGCACATTTTTATACTTTGAATCCATTTTATATCTTGAAGAATAAAAAAGTATACCATAGTGTGTAATAAATAGGAAGGCATTGTAGAGTGCGATATTAGATGACAAATCCATTTTTCTCTCATTAATGATTGTGTTTCCTCTGGAGTTGACTTTATAAAAGCTTCATGTATGAGTTTACATGTATGAGCTAGAAATACAAAATACTAGATTCAAAGAATACCATATAGTAAACTATCTAGTTAAAAAGTATGAATGTGTTAACGTACGCTGTGTAGAAATAGAATGTGTTAACGTAAATTTAGGCGTAAAATTAAAAATAATAAAAAATTAAATCACGTGGTATCAATTCAGCAGGAAAATATCATGTTCTCACATGACTCATATTTAACAATCATCAACATTCAACATTTAGTAAAGCGATGGTTATTGACCATCTCAAAATCAATCGAGATTAAACAATTTTTCAAGGTCAGATTTTTTCCCCGTCAAAAACCAATTTAAATTCGTTTTAAACAATCAAGGAACCATCAGACTGCACATGCGTCGATATTTAGAAAAGGATGGGTGTTTTACATTTCAAAATCAAACAGGAGAATCAGGTACATGACGGATATTCGTGGGAAGTTGTAACTTTTTGTTGGCGATAAACCGCCAAATGTGACAACTTCTTTAACGTTTTCTAATAACCCTAAAAGCGAAAAAATTGATGCATCTAAAGCGATAAATTAATAGAATAGCATTCTTACGAACATAATGAGTGGATTCTAAATTTTTCTATATGACTTCCGTAGCACAAGCGTATATTTTGTTTAAAATTCTTCTTTTTTTATTTAGCCTTACGTTATCAAGTATCTACTAGATTTTCCCCATGGGGCATATGATGAGACTTTACTATGTAATATCATAAATAATTATATATTTTGGGGGGAAATTGGCAAAAAATTTAAGCCTCTCTCTCTCTTTGAGGAAATTTGATGGTTTTCTGATTCTTTCTCAGTTTCTTAGATCTATTCTTTGCTGATATAACTTAACTGAAAAAAGTTGAAATCAGGAAAGGGTGATTTAATTTTAAATGTTAAACTTCTTGTTCATTTATTTTTAAAGATTAATGAAAGTACAATATTCACGCATTATTTCAAGTTTAACAGAAAATGATAAACAGTTATTATTCCAGTATCTGCAATATAATTTTAATGCTGATTTTACACAGATTATTTACGCTTTTGAATCCCTTTTTTTATAGAAATGAAAGGAATCCATTCAATTTATTAGATAAATATAGTTTGATTCATTAATTAATTTCGTTAATTAATATATAACAAAATCTAGACGCATCATTTTGTGTGAGATAAGAAATTGGAACATCTACGTTTCTGCTTTATTCAACAATTTGTCAGAATGTATGCCAAGCGACGTAATTGCATACAAAGATTGATGAGTTTGTTGAGGTGTATACTTTACATGGCCTTAGAAAGGGGTAAAATGTCTATGATTCTTTAATGTTCTGATTCATATTATTACAATTTAGTTATTTATTAATTAATTGAAATACTTCCATTAGGTTTTTCTATCTGCTATCAAACCTAGAAGAATTGGATCTCAGTGGCAATACCCTTGGCCAAATAGAACCAGAGAACTTGCAGGATGTCAAGATTCTCAAAGTTCTGAAACTGGCCCGATGTAGACTGTCTGAAATCCACCCCATTGTGTATCAACAACTTCCCCTTCTGGAAGAATTGGATCTCAGCGACAATTACATTACGACTCTAGCACCATCTGAATTTCGACATCTCCCGAATCTTTCAGTTTTGCATTTGGATGGAAATGTGCTGTCAAGCATCACAGAAGGAACGTTCCATGGACACAAATTCAAGATTCTTGGACTTTCCAGAAATAACCTTTCCTCTCTGTCTGAACATGCCTTCACCAACACCTCCATCAAGATGTTGGACTTATCCCATAATAGGCTAGAATACGTTCTTGAAGAAACAACTCAGCCACTCTCGGATATTCTGGAAATTCTGAATATCAGCTACAACGATCTAGGAAACCAGGCCTTCTATGCGATGGTGCATCCACTTAAGAATTTGAAAATTCTCCAAGCTACAGATCTCCTGGTTAAGAATCTGTCCCCAGGTTTATTTGATTACTGCAAAAATCTGAGACTAGCCAACTTTTCCAGAAATGGTCTATCTGACATTCCGCTATCTGTGATTTTGGAATTGGAGAATATTGAAGAACTGGATCTGAGCTACAATCTCTTTTCTCATGTAGATGAAACCACTCTGGAAGCCTTTTCCAACTTGACCTTTCTGAGGACCTTGCATCTGAAAGGAAATCCTATTGATTGCTCTGGTTGTCTCATCATGCCGCTTTACCACGCTCTTAACGAGTCACAATTCTTCGATCCAAATTGCTCTAATGAAAATTGCGTTCAGTGTAACTCTCCAGCGGACAGATCCGGCATTTGTGTAAAGGACATACCTCCAGAAACGCTGTATTGTCATGCTGGAAAATACGACCGCCACTATCTAGTGTATACTTCTCAAGTAGGCCTCATAGTGGCAGTATCTATCATAGTTGTCATTGTATGCATCATTTTGGTCATAATTATTATTTATAAACGCCATATTGCTCATTATTATACACACGAGGAAGAACAGAGGGCGTGGAAAGGTATGTACGAGAATCCAGCGCTTGCCCCTTCAGGTGGTGTCCACTACAGTGACGATAAGCCAACTTTTATATCTTCGACAGACAAAGTCGATGAGAACATAGACGATCTGAGAAGACCTCACAACATCATGCGCTGAATGAAATACAATAGTTGGTGGTACCCTAAATCTTCGAATGGAACATTCGAATTCGTTTGGAATCGAATATGTTTTTGGATAGAGTTCCAACCACCAGTGGAACATACAAGAAACAAGAGAGAGAGATAGAAGAAAATTAATGAAATTAAAACGTAAATATGTGTACATTTTAAATATCTCCTCAATCTTCTTAAATCCATAATTTTGGTCATCCAAATCCTTTTGAATGTTATCCATTTCCACTGCCATTCCCCTTTTTGGATATATCTCATCTAATATTTACCTTTGTCTTACAACCAATAGCGTAGAAGATTGGATTTTCGTCAGTGTTGCCATTCATAAACTCCTTAAAGTATCTGTTAAATATAGATTCAAAATCCTGTTCTATTCCACGTGCGAATCTGTTCATCGCTGCTTTTCTGTTGTTGTGCAATATAATTCATGGAATAATGACAGTCATTTTCGAAGAAAGTAACAGCTACTTTTAAATCTTCTTGTGTGTATTTGTGAGATGTTATTTACCGTTTCTAGGACGTCTGGAGTATTTTATCTCTTCATATATCACTTTGAAGGTAGCAGGATAAATATCAAGGACAAAATCAAAGACAGATTTGCCGCTGTATATATATTTTTGCTACAAACGCAATTTGTGTTTAAAAATAAAACTTTGAACTCAGTTCTGTTTTTTTCTTTGTTCCTTTCTCTTTTAAGAAAATTAAATTTTAACATAAATAATTGACTTGGGCAACACAAAGAAAATAGATTGTTATTGCTACTATATATGTTGATTTCTGGAAAACCAAGTTTCGTCCGTCAGTTTTTTTTAATTGTTTTTTTATAAAATATTTAGATATGAATTACATACTGATTACATATGAATATTTTTCAATCTTGCCTACATATGAACTAATCATTTAAATAAAGAAATATAATGAATGCACTTAGTTAAACATATTATTTGAAACAATCTGCTATAGCACAGTATTCATTTTACAGAGTATATATCATTACTTATACTTTTGAAACTATACTCAATTGTATCATGGTGAAATCGGGTCCGAGATGGCGCTACATGATGTTGTCAGCATGAGAGCAGATAAAAAAGGCTCTAATAATTGTAAAAAATGTGTGTGTGTGTGTGTGTGTGTGTGTGTGTGTGTGAAATCGCATTTTTTCTGGAAACACATCTATATAGATAAACTAAAAAAGCAAAAATATTAAATATAAATACATAAGTAAAAAAATAAAGCAAAAAGCACGACTCAAACCGAGGACAAGCAACACACGCGTCATTTTTATTGTTCTAGCCAGCATTCTACATTATCCATATCTCGAAATGGAAGCTGAATATACTCCATCTAATAGTTATAAAAAAATTTGTGAGTGTAAAATCGCGTTTTTCTTAGGAAAGAACTTATATAGATAAAATTAAAAAGCAAAATATTATCTAAATATAAAATTTTATTCGAATCGTTAGGGCAGTTTCTGAGATACACGAAATAAATAACTTTATATATGTATACAAGAATTGCTCGTTTAAAATCCAGGATGTAAATAACCTTGCACTTTTCTGAACTAAATACGTACGTTGGAAATATATTGGATTATATTTTGAATTTTTTTTTTTTAATATTATAAACTTACACTTCTGATAAGTTGCTTTCATAGTTAGAATATTATAAGAGGAAAATAAACACATTATTTTTGTACTTTAGACGAACAATATACATTAGAATATTTACACTATATAGTAGTTTAAAGTTTTCAAATAATCAACTTCAAACAATTTTGAGAGATGGATTTTATCAAGAGCTGAATTTATTACAAATAAGTTGATCGCTTGAAATAAATAAATAAATAAATTTATTACAATGAATTTATTTATTTTATTTGAAGCATGAATTTATTACAAACAGTTTTATTGAAAACGATTTTTTTTGTTGTGTTTATTTTGTTACTAGCCGCCTCTGGCGACCAGCCGGTTCGCCAATCTTAATGTTCGTTAAAATTTTAATAATTAAATATTTTATGCAATTCCTACTTTAATAGATTCTTCAGCAAAATATTTTAAAACTTCAAATTTTGATTGTCATATAATTCATTCATAATATTATAAAGGCCTTCAGTCATAACGTAATATGTATCTCTCTAATTTTCTGTTAGCACCCGTAGAATTTATGCTTTAAATTAAAGTGGAAAGAATTAATTTTCAATTAATATAATAATATTTTTTACTGAAACAAAGCATTTTTTTTTATAATCTGATTACTGAAAATAGAGTCACTCAGCATTTAAACTTTATGGGCACTAAAGAATATCGTTTTTAATTTATGTAATATCTCAAGAGCTCGTGCAGCTTAAATTTTATTTTTATTTTGTACGAAAAAAATTGTTGAAAAATATAGTTAAATTATTTATTTAAAAATTAATTAAAAATAGAAATTTAATTTTAAGGTTAAAACATTGGTATCATTTAAAAGATAAACTTTTTATCTTTAACTTGATGTAAAGATCTTTTTTGTGCGGTAATATTTTCGGAAGTTATAGCAGAAACACGCTAAAATTTCGCTTATTTTTTAAATAAATAAAATTTTAATTAAAAATTCGAAAAAATAACCCCCAGGTGCACATTCCCGGCCTCCAAGGTATACACGTGCCAAATTTCGTAGCTGTTGGTCGAACGGTCTGGCCTGTAGAGCACCAACACACACACACACATTGAGCTTTATTATAAGTATAGATTAGATGCTCTGCAATAGATTTTGTTTTTGATTATTTTTTAATTAATTATATTTTTTTAAATAAATATTTAATTTTTAATAAATGTTTTTAAATAAATGCTTGAAATAAACATGTTTAATCACGAAAGTTGATGCAATTTATGATAATTTTATTAATTTTCAACCTCTATTGTGAACAGCTTGGCTTTTTAATTTTTAAATGAACCATTAATAACATGGAATGAAAAACAATTAATAATCCATTTAAAATTCATCTTGCTGACTTTCTAAACTTGACTATATTGTAACTTCACTTTTTTATATTTTTCTTGTAAACTACACAGATATTAAACGGAATCCTTCTTTTTTAGTTTCAACAATGGAAGAAAATCCTGCGATTAAGTCCTTGACGAAATAATGAAAATGCTTTGAATTTCAAGACAATAATATAATCTATTGTTGGAAATCAGAAAAAAAAAATATTTTTGAAAAAATCGTCGAAATTCAGCTAAAATTGGTGTGATTATTAACTAGATATCACTAAAAAGACAATTGTTTAAAATTTAAAATCTTGTAAAATTTATTTTTGTGTTGCAATATTTTCGTAGTTTACCGAAGGAATGCTAAAATTTGGCTTAATTTTTAATTAATTAAGATTATAATTAAAAGTTTTTAAAAATCATTCCGAGGTGCACATTCTTACCCTCCAAAATATACATGTGCTAAATTAGTCAAGTGTAAATCAAATAGCGTACCAACACACAGATTTAGACACCGAATACTCATATATTCATCATTATTATGAGATAGATTTTGACTGTTTTTCATTGTAGACTGCATAAGAAAACTGTATTATTTGAGATAGACTATATAAGTAGAAATAGATAGACTGTATTTCGAAAAATCTGACAAGATCCTAAAATTCTTGTAAATTTCGATGCAATGATAACCATTTGTGCTACCCTTAATTTATAAATAATCCATTATAAATGACAGTCCGCTAATTATAATTTTTAATTGATTATAATCTGTTTTGAACTAAGTTTAAAGTTGATAATTGAGTGTCCACTTCAGAACAGGACCTTTTTCAGTTCTACGATTTGGTCCGAAATTTGTCTTTTTTTTTTTTTCTGTATGTTTAATGGTAAGACTACATGTCAAATTTCCTTAACCACCTCATTGCGTGTTTGGGTCACCATTCATGGACACACGAAGGAAAAAAACTACAGTCAGTCAATCCAATAATAGATTTGATCCGAAATCGGAAATAAATTTACATTATAGGTAATAAAATGATATGCAAAATTCATTGCGTTTGAGTGTTATCGTTTTCACATGCACACAGATGGACAGGCAGACAGATTTCATCCAAAATTTGTTACAAAATCAAAATTTTGATACAAAAACAGCATGCTAAATTTTATTTGTCTAGCTCAAAATTATTGTAATTGTACCACTAATTGTATCTTACATTGTTTTTAAGGTACAATGAATGCAGATTTTTTTTATTGTGCTAGATAATGTGCTGCGATTTTCATTCGTTTAAAACACAGATAGCTCATTTTTTTTAGGTTTAGAGCATTGGATAGTCCTTCAAGTGAACAATACTGCTGCAAAAAAAAAGGTCAGATAGTAATAAATACTCAATAAAAAGTATCAAACAAATAATAAATCAAGAATAATAAATTTTGAAACACTTAAAATTGAACAGAGCAAATGAGTTTTAAAGTATAGAAATATATAGTAAGTTTAACGAATACAATATAATTAATATAATAGTTAGTTTTAAGTATTTCAAAATTTATTATTCTTGATCTATTATTTGTTTGATACTAATAAGATGTATCGAACAAATAATAAATCAAGAATAAATTTTGAAACACTTAAAATTCAACAGAGCAGATGAGTTTTAAAGTATAATAATATATAGGAAGTTCAGCGAATATAATATAATTAATATAATAGTTTTCAGTGTTTCAAAATTTATTATTCTTGATTTATTATTTGTTTGATACTAATAAAATGTGCCGAAAAAATAATAAATCAAGAATAGTAAATTTTGAAACACTTAAAATTCAACAGAGAGCAGATGAGTTTTAAAGTATAATAATATATAGGAAGTTCAACGAATATAATATAATTAATATAATAGTTTTCAGTGTTTCAAAATTTATTATTCTTGATTTATTATTTGTTTGATACTAATAAAATGTGTCGAAAAAATAATAAATCAAGAATAGTAAATTTTGAAACACTTAAAATTCAACAGAGAGCAGATGAGTTTTAAAGTATAATAATATATAGGAAGTTCAACGAATATAATATAATTAATATAATAGTTTTCAGTGTTTCAAAATTTATTATTCTTGATTTATTATTTGTTTGATACTAATAAAATGTGTCGGAAAAAATAATAAATCAAGAATAGTAAATTTTGAAACACTTAAAATTCAACAGAGAGCAGATGAGTTTTAAAGTATAATAATATATAGGAAGTTCAACGAATATAATATAATTAATATAATAGTTTTCAGTGTTTCAAAATTTATAATTCTTGATTTATTATTTGTTTGATACTAATAAAATGTGTCGAAAAAATAATAAATCAAGAATAGTAAATTTTGAAACACTTAAAATTCAACAGAGAGCAGATGAGTTTTAAAGTATAATAATATATAGGAAGTTCAACGAATATAATATAATTAATATAATAGTTTTCAGTGTTTCAAAATTTATTATTCTTGATTTATTATTTGTTTGATACTAATAAAATGTGTCGAAAAAATAATAAATCAAGAATAGTAAATTTTGAAACACTTAAAATTCAACAGAGAGCAGATGAGTTTTAAAGTATAATAATATATAGGAAGTTCAACGAATATAATATAATTAATATAATAGTTTTCAGTGTTTCAAAATTTATTATTCTTGATTTATTATTTGTTTGATACTAATAAAATGTGTCGAAAAAATAATAAATCAAGAATAGTAAATTTTGAAACACTTAAAATTCAACAGAGAGCAGATGAGTTTTAAAGTATAATAATATATAGGAAGTTCAACGAATATAATATAATTAATATAATAGTTTTCAGTGTTTCAAAATTTATTATTCTTGATTTATTATTTGTTTGATACTAATAAAATGTGTCGAAAAAATAATAAATCAAGAATAGTAAATTTTGAAACACTTAAAATTCAACAGAGAGCAGATGAGTTTTAAAGTATAATAATATATAGAAAGTTCAACGAATATAATATAATTAATATAATAGTTTTCAGTGTTTCAAAATTTATTATTCTTGATTTATTATTTGTTTGATACTAATAAAATGTGTCGAAAAAATAATAAATCAAGAATAGTAAATTTTGAAACACTTAAAATTCAACAGAGAGCAGTTGAGTTTTAAAGTATAATTATATATAGGAAGTTCAACGAATATAATATAATTAATATAATAGTTTTCAGTGTTTCAAAATTTATTATTCTTGATTTATTATTTGTTTGATACTAATAAAATGTGTCGAAAAAATAATAAATCAAGAATAGTAAATTTTGAAACACTTAAAATTCAACAGAGAGCAGATGAGTTTTAAAGTATAATAATATATAGGAAGTTCAACGAATATAATATAACTAATATAAATATATATCTAATATTTACAAGCAATAATAAGGTCTGCAAAAATGAATGAATTTTAATAGAGTTCTGAACCGCGTAGAAATGACTACGAGGAAAAAAATTAAACATTATAATATGCAAGAAAATTGACACAAAACTCAAATGAAATTTATTTACAATACCAAATGTTAGGTGATATAAAAACGTATCCGAAACATAAAATTGAGCGAGCCATATATTAAAAAGCTGAAAAGACAGAACAAAGAAAATGAAACATAGAATTACTAATATGTATAAATGTGTTTACAGATAAGCCACTGTTTACGTTACAAACGTGGAGATTCGACTCAGATCGAATCCCAGTTTGTTGACAATCGCAATGTTTTTACTACACTTCGCATAAAAGAAAGTAAAATAATAATAATAATAATAATTTTTTTAATTCCAAGTTGTAACACAGTTGTAAGACTATCAACAAAACAAGAGAAAATCGATTACGATAAAAAATTGTTATAAAAAAGATAAGAAAAATTAATTATTCATTCAAATTTCTTCATTTGTTTTAAATTATGGATAGAGAGATCAAAAATTTCCCAGATATGAAAGCAGTACAATCCACAACTTACTATCAAACAAATTTGGAGATTTCTTGTTTTAAACATTTATTATAAATATTATTGAATTTGAAACCAACTATTCCATAAAATTCACTAATGCAGGTACAGATTGAAAATGTAAATACATTAACTAATAATTGTATTTTGAAAATATTAAAATAGCGTATTGTCAATGAAAATAGATACATATATCATATTTTAAAATCCCAGCACATTAATAAGTGAGTAAAAATTCAATCAGTAAATTCCATCATTGTTACAAATATAAAACAATTCAAGTTTAATAAAAGCATTTATAAATAAAGACTAGCTTTGATATGGAAATGGCGCATTTAAAATTTTCTAAAGGCACGAGAAAAGGATTTTCGATGCAAAAGTTGATAGACATATTCAAATTGTTTATACTTATATATTCAGTATATTTCGGTATATATATTTTGTATTTATAGATTCTTTTCAATTCAATTTATTTTAAAGAAAGAAAATGATTATATTATAAGACGGGAAAAATGAATAAAATAGAAAGGAAATAGAGAAAATTATATTTTTTCTGGGCAAATACAAAACTGGGCAAACACAAACATAAATTTAAAGCAAGTAGAATACACTTTAATGCTCTGCTACGTTTCGATGCTATTGCAACGAATTTGGCTGAAAGACTTTAAGAAGACAGACACATCGATGTTGTTTTGAAGGCGAAAATTTATTATTGCATCAATATCTTTAGAACCTAATTGTGCTACCCCAGTGCTGTAGGGGTCCTTAAGTAATATTAAATTTGGGACCCACATTTCCTCCATGATGCCAAAAAAATCTCATTTTTCAATGATTTTAATTTCATTTCTATATAATCATCTCTTAAATATAAAATTGTATGAAAAACTTAAATAACATAACTTTTATTTACCGATCACCTCCAAGAGCGTTGATTTCAATGTCTCGTAAAAAATTATTTAAATTTAAAAATAGTTTTACAAATAAAACACCAAAACAATTACAAAACTTTTTAAGGTATATGACTAGGTTCGGAATAATGAAAAAATTTTATATAATGCTTACATTTATGCGTTTTTATATAAAATAGAATTTTAAAAGTAAAACTAATCGAATCAAAATATATCAGTTAACAGCAAAAGTGTTTTGAAAACTTTAATTTTTCTGTTTTTCTTTTTTTTAATAAAAAAAAAGATTTATAAAACAAAGATCTTATAGTTTAGAAATTTATTAAAGAATTTCTTCAAAATTTTGAAACTAATTTAAGAAATATACTATTTAATTTTTGAACTAAGAATTATGTATTCTTTCAATATTACAGTTCAACTGATAAATAATAAGGGATTTTTAGATTTTTTATTAATAAACTGAAGTATTGAATAATCATATAATATTATGATTCTAGAACTAAGAATTATCTATTCTTTCATTATTACATTCAGCTAATAAATAATATACAATTTTCGGAATTTTTTTCACGTTCTGAAGCATTAAATAACTATATTCTAATACAATTCTTGAACTAAGAATTATCTATTCTTTTAATATTACAATTCAACTGGTAAATAATATGGAATTTTCATATTTTTTCCACATTCTGAAGAACTGAAACAATTCTTGAATTAAATATTATTTATTCTGTCAGTATTAATACTCAACTAATAAATAACAAAGAATTTTCAAAAAGAAAAAAAAAATTTGATCCTGTAGGATTTATTATAAAATCTTTTTAATCGAACAAACAAAATGCTTATCTAGTAGTTCAGGAACTATAGAACATATTGAGAAATTTTGATACCAACTTTGGATAAAGGATATTTATTAGAACTTAATTCATGACATCCTCTATATGAAGATTTTGCCGAAATTTGAATAAATGTTATTTAAAAATACAAAGCAGCATTAAAAACACAATATATATAAATATAAAAATGAACATAACTTCTCCAAGAATAAATGTAAAAACAAAATATAAATGGTTTTATTCAAAAAAAAAAAAAAAAAACTATTCAAAAATTATGAATAGTGAATAAAAATATATTCAATATTTTTGCCAAAAGTCGTCTTTTCAATGAAATCATCTAATTTATATTTATACACTATAATATCAATCTATATACTAGTATAATGTCAAGTTTGTCATAACTATTAATTATGAATCTGTTGGCCAATCGCAATAAAAGTTTCACCACACCAGACGAATTTGAAAACATGAAAAAGAAGAAAAAAATCATGCAATTGGTGTTCTGAAATTTGAACGATACATAATTTTAAATTAATGAGTTCGAGTACTTAACTTTCAGAAATGAAATGGAAGTACAAAACTGAATTGTTCTTTTTCATGTTTGGAAAAGAACAATTATTCATGAAACAGTCCCCAGAAAATAAAAATTCTCAGGACCCTTACTCGATACTCCTTCCCCTTGATTTAACATTTATATTACTCCTTTTTTCATAGCTTCAAAAATTGAATTAAATGGGTGGTAAATTTATAAAAGCAAGCTCAAACTCATCATGGACACACTCTCTAGAACCACAGTACCAGCAAGAGTTGCACCAGATCTTTCGAAAACATAGGAAATCAGGAAAAATGTCAGAAACCTCCATATACTTACACATACACACATAAAAAATTGCTACACATATTCTCTGGCCAATTATAGAAGTCCAGCACACAGCAGCATTATTGGATTATTTTATTATCATGAAAAACAAATTTAAAAAAGAAAGACATAAAAAATTGCAATCCAATAATAAAAATTTCAAATTTTTATAGGAAAACCCTTTTTTTTCCCAGTGAAATCAAACATTCATAATTAATGATGTTCAAATCAAGTATTTGTATATCTAATTGTCCAATCAATTTCAAAAAAATCTGCAGCTTTTGGGTATATTTAATTTTTCTGAAGAAAACATAAATACATGGACACAAAAGAATTTAATTGAAATGCAGGAAAGAATTTGTAAAAAATATTTCAAACCAGTAAGGTAAAAAAAAAACAATAAAAAAATCGCTCTTTCTTTTGAAATTAAATATTTACGATTAATGATGATTTATGATCTTCCAATCAATTATTTGTATAACTTCAAATAATCCATAGTCTTCTTGTTTTTGTGAAAAAATTAAAAATACATAGACATCAAAAACCTCTTTTTAAATTCAATAATAATAATTAAAAAAAACACTCAAAAGAAAATAGTTCCTTCTAAAGAAAAAAAATATATTCAAGATTAACCATATTCAATTTCAAAAAAATCTGCAGCTTTTAAGTATATTTAATTTTTCTGAAGAAAACATAAATACATGGACACAAAAGAATTTAATTAAAAGGCAAGAAAATTTGTAAAAAATATTTCAAACCAGTAAGAAAAAAGAAACAATCAAAAGAAAACCGCTCTTTCTTGTAAAATTAAATATTTACGATTAATGATGATTTATGATCGTCCAATCAATTATTTGTATGAGTTCAAATAATCCATAGCCTTCTTGTTTTTGCGAAAAAAAATATAAATACATAGACATCAAAAACCTTTTTTAAATCCAATAATAAAAAAAAACACTCAAAAGAAAATAGGTTTTTTTTTTATGAAAAAATATATTCAAGATTAACCATATTCCGATCATGATTTGTATAAATCCTATTTAACTCTGCTTTTTATTTTTACTCAAAATATAAAAATCCACTGATGAAAAAATATTAGAAATAAAATAAGACATTTTTTTTTAATTCATTTGAAAAAAAAAAAAAACACTGTAGCAAGTGCGAAATAAAATTTTCCTGCGAAATAAAAAATTTACGATTAATGATACTCTAATCAACTATTAGTTTAGTTTAGAGATGATCTCAAAAACTTCATTGCATTTTTGAGAGTTTATTTTTGTAACATAGAAAAAGAAATATGTAAAAAATTAATGAAAATACAAGAAAATAAAATTCATGGTCAATGATGCTTCAATAAACTATTTGAACAGATTAGAAATAATTTCAACAAATACTATTTTTAGGCATTTTATTTTTATGAAAAATGATAGAAATTTTAAAAATTAATGGGAAAAAAAAGAAAATATTTAAAAAGAATCCAAAAACCAAAAAAAAAAGAAAAAAAAGAAAAAAAAAGGGCTTTTCTTGTGAAATAAAATATTCACGATTAATGATGATCCATGCTTAATGGAGGATCGACTAAACCCACAGTTTTAGATGAAATTCATGATGAGAAAATTTCGTCGGGTAAGCCAAAGTAGTCATTTTCCATTTGGGTACGTCATGATTCTGTAGAGTATCCTACCTAAACTGTAACGGTTCCGTGGAAGGCAAAGACGATTAATCATAAGAAATGAAATATTCCGATTCTAAAGCTAATTTCAAAGATTTGGGGTGGAAAAAGCCAGCGATGATAATTTTTTCCCACATTTTCTCCTATATTTAAGTCTTTTAGGGGGACCCTTAGACAATCAAGTTACTTATTATATATCTTTATCTTCACCATTTTCTTTTAAATATTCTTTTAATTTTAATTTAATATCTATAAAACAAATTTTATTTTACAAATACCATGTCAAACGGAAATAAAAAAATTTGATTGCGTGTTACATTCTAGATGGTTCCCGTATCTCTTGTATAAAATAGTTGACTTTTAATCAAAAAGTAGTTTTAACTAAATGGTTAAAAAAAAATTACAAAATTATTTTGAAAGCATTCTAAAACGTTTTGCAATTTGTCAGGATATTTACAATTAGCTAAATCAATCAGCAAACTGCAAAAAAAATAAATCAAAATCAAAAAAGGAAACCAGGCTGATTTGCGAAGATGTAAAGAAAAGAAAAAAAAAATGAAACACGAAAAGAAAGTAATCCGAAATTGAAATAATATTCAATCTTATTTGAATACGTTTGAATTCGTAGCCTTGTAATTCAAACAGCAAAAACACGAAATTAAATTATTCTGAAAATAATGTAAAACATACTTGGCTCTTAAAAGTTGCGAAGTTTTCTGGCAGTTGTTTACATTCATACTTGATTCCTGACTTCACTACTGCCCCTTATATAGCAAAAAGAATCAAGGATATTTTCTGGATATTTTAGCTTTATTGATCAAACTGAAAATTTTACATGAATCTACAGTTGTGGTGTTCAAAAATTACTTTAAAATTTACCCACACAGCTTGTTGCTTTTTAAAGAAAAATAGCGTTCACAAACACGGACAGACAGACAATGAATCTTTTTATAGATACAAATCTGCAATTATAGAAATAAAATCCTGTGCCTTTACTTAAACTTTAAAAATTAATAACATTTATTCCATCTTTTGAGCACGTGCTGCGCTTGAGTTATATTATTATGTTTCACACGAACATACCGTGAGTATTAATACTCACGATAGAACGATTCTAGAACCGTTGAATCAATTTTTAAAATGCAAAGAATTTTTTTAATGCTCGATATGATAGCCTTTCTTCCTAGACTCTAAGTCTGCATTGTAATTTCAATAAAAGAAACCTTTCCGTAAAATTTTCGTCTGCATTTTAATACTTTCCAAAGTCCATCAATTGTGGTGGGTTTGTGCTTAGAAAGGGTTCTTTTCAATAAATCAAACTCACAATTATTCATAGGTGAAACTCAGAAAATTTCGCAGGAATATGTTGGAAAGGTATCTGTGGATTTTCCATTTTTTTTCACCCAAGAAATGCAGGCGGTACTTTCCGAAGTAGCTAGAGTTTCACTCTTTAAAGTCGTTGGGATGAAAAAAAAAATGCAAATTCTTCCGCAAATATCATGCTTATAAATTTCTTCCATTTAGGAGATTTTTTTTACCCATTTCTTATTTTTAATTTCTCACTGTACTGTTTCATACTTGAGTTAATGTAATAATATTTAAATACATGTTATCTTATCCAATTTCTTACAAAAAAAAAAAAACTATACGTACAATTTAGCACTCTCACCTTTATTAGTTTGCATCATTATACATTTACCCATGAAATTTCCAACTGTTATTTTTTTTCAATCTCATTTATAGGCAGCCTCTAAGACAAATGCCAGAAACTGCCTTCTGAAAATTACTTGGAGTACGAAGTAAAAACGTGAAAAGGCAAAATTTAGTCACAAATATATTTAAATTTTTGAATATCTTAGTGGTAGTTGGATACTACGACTAGTATGAATATTTCAATTAATACTTTGCAAACAGTGATCATTTCTTAAGTAATTAACAGTCGGAAAACTCGCAATGAAAAATGGACCCTATTCACGAATTCATTGTTTTACTTTCTCGTGTACGTAAAATAGAGAAGGTATAGGCCAAATCGCCAAAAATCGAACTCGCCAAAAATTCGAAATTAATCGCCAAAAATTTGAACTCGAGATTTTAATTAATCCTCATGTTTTAGATCTCCCTGAGTGTGAAAAACATATTTTTGGAAAATGTCCGTCTGCTTGTAGTGTATCTGTCCGTCTGTCTGTCTGTGTCAAAGATAACAACGCTTTGAATTAGACGGATAAAATTTGGTATATAAGCTTAAAATCAAATTTATAGTTTTTTATCAAATTTCAAGCAAAATCCATTCAGAAGTCTGTCTGTCCGGCTGTTCGAATATAAGAGCAGGATAACTACAAAACAGAGAGAAATAGATTGATAACTTAATCTAACCTATACCTATCTTGAAGAATAAGAGATCTAGATTGATTTACCAATATTTATCATCTATAATATAGAAACCTATCAAAGTTTGTGTCAAAACCATCAACGGCTTGAGTGTCTGTCTGCCTGTACTATCTGAAACATGCAAACACTATAGCTCAAAAATGCAATGAATTAAATATATTAAATATGGTATATGATTTCGTAACTTTAATTGTAATTTTATGCCAAATTTTTCTTTCAACGTCTGAAATCCAATTTCGATTTTTAAATACTTTGGACCGTATAACAAAGATTTGTCGCCAAAACACTCGCCAGAGATCACATGATAGATTCAGTAAAAATTTTAAATTCACGCCAAAAGTTAATATTTCGTGACTATTGTACGCCAATGCCATGTACAGCTTCCATTGAGGTAGCATCTTTATTAGAGTGTATGTGAAAAATTTTAAAAAGACTACTCCCACTGGTTTCTTTTCGATTTCTATAGTAAATACACCTATTTTTGTTGCAGTCAGTTAGGTGAAATCAGGCTTCATCAAAGGTAACAATGTATTTCCGTTTATCTCCTATTAAATTTTTCATACTGCTTATGCGTTGAACCACGTGCTTCGATGAAAGTTGGCAAACATTATGTTTTTAAAAAAAATATTTTCTTTAGTTGTAAATCTTGGTTTATTATTTTATTTATTGTTGCTACAGATGTATTTAAAGACTGCAAATGATTTGTGCTTCGGCAAATTTTCTATTCTTTAAAAACGATTTGACTTTAAAATTATTTAAAACAATACGTTCCTTCTTCTGGAATTTGTTTGGAATTTTCTTTTCAACTACCAGTAATGGTTGATTTCTATCTTTCTAATAAATAATGTTGCTTATTTCGCGCTTAGAAATTTTAATACCATGACACTTCACAACGTTTTTACTTTCAGTATAGAAAAAAATATAGTAATCTTCAAAAAATTCGAATTCGAGATTTTGACACATCACCACGTTTTAGACCTACCCGAGTTCGAAAATTGCATTTTTGGAAAACGTCCGTCTGTCTGTCGGTGACAGAGATAATTCAGTTAGACAGTTGAAATTTTTTTATACACCAAAGTTGTAGATTTTTATCAAATTTTGAATAAAATCTGTTCCGGATAAGTCCGTTAGTTCGAATATAAATTAACACGGTAACTACAAAAGGAAGAGAGCTAGATAGATAAGATTCGGTATGCATAATTAACATCTGTTGTGTAGACACCTGACAAAATTTGAAACAAAAAACAATACAGCTTTGACTGTCTTTCGGTCTTGTACTTTCAGAAACTTGTAAACGCGATAATTAAAAAACGCAATGACTTAAATATATCAAATTCTGTATGGGATTTTGCGACTGCAAGTGCAGTTTTGTGTCATACCTTTATTCCAACCAATTGATAAAAACGCATCTAAAGAAAAAAATTCGATTTTCGGATACCATTAATCGCATGCTAGGGATTAATCGTCAAAATACACCACAAGGTTCACATGATGCATTCAGTAAAAATGCTAAATTCGCGCGGAATATTAATATGTCACGACTATTGTACGCCATTACCATGCAAGGCGTTCTCTGGCGTGGGCATGATAGGTTATTAAAGAGTATGCGAGAAAGTTTCGGAGAGACCACTCTTTCTGGTTGAATTATAGAGTAGAACAATTTTTCTTCGGAAAGCGCAAAAACATATCTTTCAGTTTGTCTGCATGCGACATTTTGAAAGCAGAATAAATTTAAAAGTAACACACGATATTTCTCGTTTCCAATAATAAGCTTTTGCCAGATATTTTTGTATCAAAACATCTGCTCTTTTCAAATGCTTCATCGAAATCGATCTAAAAATGTGTAAATATCCTCTGCACTACGTCTGTGTCTCGAGAACTCTTGGCATAATTTTGCAGCTGTAAATCACTGAATTTTATTTATTTATTTGCAGATTTAATAGTAATGGCTGAATCCAGATTAAGTTTTGAAGAAATAAAGACTGGGTTAAAGTGTTACTGGAAGTGCAAAAACAAGTTAGGAGTGGCCAGACCATTTCGGATCGAATTTCATAGTCAACCACTTAGTAGGTCCCTCCTAAGAGAATTCGAAATAAGTTCTAAGCAGATAAAACTATTCAGAAACAACGTTCCGGAAGATCTAGATCATCGATTCAAGCAGAACGAAAGAATGTTTCAAATGTATTGTCTACAGCCAATAGCATTGCCTCACCAGACTTTGAGGGAATAAAAATTCCAAAGAGTAATGTCCATCGTACCTTGAAGCGATTTAGGTGGGAGAGTTGCATACTGCTGGACATTTTCTTGTATTGTTTTCTTAAGAACAATGCTTGCGGCGCAAAATCTGCAGCCATTGATAAAGTGAAAGTAGCCACCGAAAGAGAATGTAGTAAAATTCTGAATTGAATATTTTTTTATATGTGAGAGCGGTTTTATAATTTGTATTTGTACGATATAATACTTCGTAAATTTCAAGGGCTGTACGAACAAATGCTGAACAATAAAAAAAAAAAAAAAACTAATGTACTACTCGTTTGCAGAATCCCGTTTCTATGACGTTTAGGTGATTTTACTCAGCAGAGGAGTGATGCTCCTTGAGTGAGAAGAGCACTTAGTTAGAATAATTTGTCAGGAGCATTTATATATATATATATATCTTTCGGTTATTGATCTTTGCTTTTTCAGTTGTATTGCTTTAATTAGAATATTTATAACATGCCTATATATATTGCTTCTAAAGGAATACAATTATCTTCTTCATCTGTCAGTTATCTTCTCACCTTTATTTTACACCAAACCAATGGTGTGTAGGGGGGGGACATAATATGGGAATGGAAAGCTTCCATCATAGTGATTGGTTCTCGCTGCCCTGGTGGATACAGAAATGGTGTAGGATCGTCTAATCCCTACCAATCTATCGATGATGGGTCGTGCCTCTTATGGAAAGGACTGTGTACCATGGCCGATGATGACCCTTTGGATTTACTAACAGTTCCTGCATATGATACATTGGCATTCCGGTCTTTCAAATTTTCGTATAGCTTCGGGTGGAATGGAGAAGCTGTTAAGAATTTAGTTAACCAAGTGGTCTTTCTGAGCGGAGCTAGCTGCCAATCATGTAAATATCACGTGGTCTCACTGTTGATGTTAGTATTTTTTTTCCCAGTAGAAGTGAACTTGATTCTTGTGCTAGGGGGAGTGTGATCTAGGCTCTCTCTTTCTCTCTCTCCCTCCCGAGAAGTTTTATGAGTAGTTCTCTAGGCCTACGACACTATGGCGTAATCATGTGCCTTTTGTTGTTGATGTTACCAATAAACCACATAAAAGACAATCTGTGTCTTCAAGTCATTTCACCCAGACCACAATCTTCACTATCAAATAAATTATTGTGTAATCATGAAATGCAATAATCTTACAGTAGCCATTTTTTGTTTTGATCACTCCTATTTTGGGGATCAAATCCAAATATTCATACGTAAAAGTGCGGTGGGTGTCAGCATCTGAAAAACAGAGAGTACTTTGAAATAAATATTGAAAGTATATAGAATGTTGCGATACTTAAAAAAATAACTAAAATAATTAAAGAGCGGTAACTTTTCATAAATGGGCATTTAAAATCGTTAGAACTAAATTTATCAGATTTACGAGGCCAATCTTACGATAATGGTGCTAATATGAGAGGAAAGCACAAAGAATTGCAACAAAAAATTATTGAAAGTAATTCGAGGGCACTCTATATCCCCTTAAATAATCGTTGATCAGATGAAGCGTATGAACATGCAATTGCCAATGCAAGTATCGTTGCTGATGATTTGGGGTTGGATACTGATTTTACACAAAGTCGAAACAGGTTTAAAAAGGAACTGTTTCAAGATGAACAAACCGACGAACCAATCAACAATCCAAGAGAAAAATTTAAATTTGAATTTTACAATATAATATTAGACACTGCTATTTCTTCAATTACTGAAAGATTCAGTCAATTAAAATAACATTACAATTACTTCAAGGTAGTAATAGTATATACCTAATACCCTACCACTATATATCTAATTTAAAAAACTGGAGTGACAATGAAATTTTAAAACATTGTAAAGAATTAGGCTACTGGAGAACGAAATTTTTAAAAATTATAAAAAAAACTACATGTGATCTAACATGGCGCAGGAGAGATTATAGGACTTGTCAATTATATCCACAGAGAGCGAAATTTTGGATAAATTAAATATAAAGGAATTAATACGAGCGTTTGTAATTGTTAAAGCTAGGAGAATAAATATTTGAATATATTTTCTAATTTTTATATTTTACTTAAAAAATGTTTTATCATTGTTTTGTTTTTAAAATTTATGAAATAATAAAAAACAGTAAGACAAACATGTTTTAATATTATAATTTTAAAGCTTTTCAGTTCGAAAGTCAAATTTTGAATATTATAAACGAGTGTTTTACATATAATTTGCAGTACTTTATAAGAGTGCAACAGAACCCCATAAAGGGGCGCCAAATTTCAATTTGAACAAGGGCGCCTAATACCCACGCGGCGGCCCTGGGGGAACTCATAAAATGTGAACCTCAACGGCATTATAAAAGGAACCAAAATTTAATACATAGCTTTAATACATCCAGTTTTAGTATCAAGATCATATAACCAAATTTTATATATTTAAGTCATTGGGTTTTTGAATTTTCATGTTTAGCTATAAGCGAAAGTACAAACAGATAATTAAACCCTTTGTGGATTTGGTTCAAAATTCATACGGATCTACACTTTAGATGCTAAAACTGCGAGACAAATCTTATTACGTCTAGCTCTTTATGTTTTATAGTTATCTCGCACTTTTGTACTTGGACAACCAGACAGACAGAACTTCCTTTGAATGGATTTCGTTCAAAATTTGATATGAAAGATCACATGCGAATTCATTCCGTCAAGCTCAAAACTTTTTCATTTACAGTGTTCACAAAACGACAATCAAATTAGAAAAAGAAAAAAATAATTGAAGTCAAGGAAATCTGAAGCGTGGAGATACGTCAAAATCTTAAGTTCAACATTTTTTATGACAGCAATACTTTTTTTCTTCATACTTCATATATATGTGTAAGTAAAAAAAAAAAAAAAAAAAAACATTGATATTAAACAAAATTTTGACTCTTGTCAAACATTTAAATTCCCCTGAATACTTTAAAAATCTCTACTACAGAAAAAGAAAGAAAAAAGAAATATAATTTTTTATGACTTTTGACTTGTTCCTTTGTTGACTATTCGGTTCGCAGGACAAGAAAACTTCGCAGACGATTTACGAATCTCGAAGCACTAAGATGGACTGTCCAAGGTGAGGTGTAGGGGTGACTGACTAAAGGAAAAATGTTCGTCTGACACTAACGGAATAAAAATTGATCGAATCGTCAGGAAACGCCCAAGCGGCCACAACTTGACGGAGACCGGGGGGGGGGGTAGACACTCCTTGATGAATGACGTGGAAGAACAAGAACGACTTTCCGACGTACGAATCGCCCCCCTCCCTTTTGGCGGAAGATCGTACTTCATTATTAAAAGTGCGATCGTCCATCTCTTATTCCTGAACCCCTCTTCCTCTATCGCCGCCTAGCGTTTGTTTAATAATCGTTTGGCAGGACCAGGAAAGGGTGTTTCGAACTTTTTGTTTGTCTTTTTTTCTGCATTGTTACAGAGTGGCAAAAAGGGCGGGTGTTTTGACACCTTTTGACTTCGGAATTCGGTGCGTTGACGTTTTTTCTTACGACGGTGGATCGTTTTGCGGAATTTATTTAGAAGTATTAAGAAAGGCACTTAGAAACTTTTTTCATAAAGTAATTTTTTATACGAATAGTAATAGTAATACCATTTAAAAAATTTATATGATTAACAGCATTAATATTTTAGATATGAGGAAATAAAGTTATATAGACAAACTAAAAGAATAGACAATGCGATAAAATAAACATGCTGAAAAAAAATAATAAACTAGAGCCTGTTATAAAATTAATTCGTGATGCCATGAAATAAGTTCGTGCAAAAAGTTAATATTTCAACACATTTTGTTATTTATTATGTTATATAAATTGATATAATAAAAACTTTTAAAATAAATACAAATGATAGATAATTACCTTTTGTTAAATTAATATTTCAGTTACAAAAATAAACGAGGTAAATCAAATAACAAAAAATTGCTTCATAAACTTACAAAATGTAAATTTATATACTAATTACTAGAATTTAACAATTTTATTTCAATTTCCTTAGTTTGAATTGATTAGATGCAAACAGGAACATAATTTAATTACTTTAGAATGGCAATTTTCTTTAAGCTATTAAACTTTGACGGTTAATTGAATAAATAAATAAAAAGCAGAGAAATTTATCGGCAACATTGTAAAAAAAATTATAATTTTTTTAAGAAGCTGCTGGCCTATTTATAAATTTAAACACATACTTCAATTCTTTTGAAGAAATTATATCGTAATCTTTATCTCTGAAGCAAAAACCACATGAGCAGTTTGGGTTCGAGAGTATAAAAAAATCTGCCGATGCAAGGTCAACAAAAACAGCAAATGTCCTTTGGTATGTAAAATCAATGCATAAATTATGCTTTTTCCATGAAAAGTAAAAATTTCTCTAGGATAACTTTTATCAACAGTTTTTATTTATTTTATGATAATAGGCTATAAAAGTAAATTTCGAGAATAAAAAGCAAAGAAAATTCGTTTTTTTTTCCCACATAACTATCACGTCATTTTATCTTGATTAAAATATCGTTTGCAATATTTTTATTCAGTTTTCTTAATTAAATTTTTCGACAGAAATATTCAATATATAAACTTATTTCTCTTCTATAAGCGATTCAGAATCATTTGTTAAACATACTAGTGCCCTAAAAATACTAAATTGCTTTTCTTGTACCGATGTTTAATTGTGAGTTGTAATTCAGCATGTGTTTCGTATTCTACAAAATATTCAATTGCTTTTGTCGCTTGCGCGAATCAATTTTCATTTTTGCAATTCAATTCTAAAAAAGAATTTATTCTTCCTTTATCAGAACGGAAAATATTTTTTTTTAAATGTAAATGCCTTCTGATGGAATTATTATCCAATTTAAAATTCTCCTTTTGAAATTAAAATTGTTTCGGAATGCAAAAGTTGTTTTTTTAAACTGAATAAAATAGCTATTATTTTTTTATAAATAATTGCGTTTGCATTTCATTTAGAGGTCTTTTTGATCATTTGAATGGATTTCAGTTTTTAAAGGCAACCATAAATTTAATCTTTTCTGCTGTTATTTACATTTTACATGATGCATTAAATAAATAAATATCTCTGAAACTTTTTTGTCTCATATCATGAATTATCTGTATTAAATTTCGCTTAATTGAAGATGATTTTAAATAGCTTTATTTATTTATGATCATTTCAAAATAAAATGCCGATATAGCGGTGTATTACGTAATCTTATTTGTTGCCATTTCTCGAAATACTTGATTTTACTTTACATTGGAATTAAAAAATTAACTATGTTGATTTCGTAATTTACGTATTCTCATTAATCTCAAATAACAAGTAAAATTGATATAAGTGTCAAATAAATAACAAAAATAATTTAAACTAAAACAATTTTAGTTATTGCAAACTTTTATTTATTCTTTTCACAGCAGTAGTATTTATTAGGAATACCCAATTATCTACGTGCATTTGATATCACAAAATTAATTTGTATTACTATAATATCTATACTTAATTTGAAAAAAATCATTTAATAAATTTGTTTTAGATTTATTAAATACTTATGTACAAAAGGAAAACTATATCGTATTAAAAAAATGCGAATATATATTATAAGACTCATTATTATTTTTTTGCAAATTTTTCCGCTCTATAAGAATAGATATTACCAAAATTAGAAATACAAGTGATAAAAAAAGGTTTTACTTGATTCAAATCAACAGAAATATCCATGCCAAAGTAAATTTTTTTATACTCGGCTTTCACCAAACATATTATTTCTAATGTTCCATTTCGAATCCCTTCCAATCAATTCGCCATGCTTACAAAAATTTATGAAGCTTTTTCATTTAGCAATACCCATTTTAAACTTGAAGATGCTCTATTACCTTAAACTAAATTGTTTATTTTAACATATATATTCAGGTATCTGTTGTTGAGGAAATTCTCTCAAAGGTAAAGGCGTATAAAAAACATAAAATATATATAATATAATAACGTTTGTGAGAAACTTCCCAACTCCGGTAGGCTGTTTTGACTATTCTCCGTTAGTGACTATGACAACAATGAATAATTTCCATTTTCTTCATAACAATATTCTAAATAGTTTTGATATTATCTGAAATTTTTAGTACGATTGTATTAAAAATTGTTATGAAATCTCATTAATTGCATAACATTGCCGTTATTCGATTATGTATCGTTTAAAGCCATAAGAGAAAATATTTTTAAGTATATGCAATAATTTCTTAGTTAGAATTAATTAGAATCAAAAATTTAAAATCACGACATTCGAAACTAGCAAAGTAATTTAGAAACAAAATTAAATTTTTTTGTGTTTTCTCATTAACATCTATAAAAAAAAGAAATCAATAAACTGTTGCCATAGATGTTAACATTTTAATTGTTGTCATTCTAATAAAATAAATAAAATAAGTCACTATCTTATAATTTTAAAGGAGTAATTCTTGTATAAATATAAATTTATTTCGTGCATCTCGGAAACGGCTCTAACAATTTAAATCAAATTTTATATTTATATAAGGTTTTGCTTTTTAAATTTATCTATTTAAAATTATGATCTTAAATTAAAAATTTTTAATTAAATTTTTTTATATTAATTATAAAAATAAGTATATTCAACTTCGAGTTCGAAGAGTGGGCCGCGCAGTGTAGTGGTCAGAGCAGTATGTCTGTTGCTCATCATCGGTTCGAGGCCTACTTTTTGCTTTAATTTTTTATTTATGATTTATATTTAATATTTTTGCTTTTTAAGTTTATCTATGTAAGTGTCTTTCCTGATAAAATGAAATTTTACATACAAAAAAAAAATTCTATAGCTAATTATTAGAGCTCCTTTTATCTGCTCTCATGCTAAAAATGTCATGTAACGCCATCTTGGACCCGATTTCACCTTGGTGAAACTAGGGGTAATTTCAAATATATAAGTAATGAGAGATAAACTGTAAAATGAATGTATTAATATATCAGATTGTTTCGAATAACTTGTTAAACTAAATACATTCGTGATTTTTTTTATTTAAATAACCAGTTCATATTTAGGTAAGATTGAAAAAAATCCATATGTAATCAGTATGTGATTCATATCTAAATATCTTCTCCAAAAAAATACAATTTTACAAAAAGAAAAAAAAAAACCTGCCGAGAGAAGCTTAGTTTTCCAGATATTAATCATGAGTGGGAATGAACTCTTTTATACGTTAGATAACAGAAAAACATAAGAGACTAAAAATTTTAATATATTATTAATAATGAAGGCATATATGCAATAAAAGTGTTATATTTGTCGTCATGTTTGTCCAATTATATGAAAAGGTTGAAATTTTAAAAATGTTTCAAATTCAATTAATAGTGTTTGAAATTTCTACTTCTACTAATAATAAAGGCAAATGAGTGTGTATGTATGTGTATTGTGGCTCTCTACAGGCCATATCACTTGATCTAGAACTACCAAATTTCGTGCAAATATATTTTGAAGGGCAAGAATGTGCACCTCTGAGAGATTATTTGGAATTTTAATTTCATAAAATTCGTCAGATTTCTGGGGTTTTTTTTACTTGATAACATAAAATATATTATTGCAAAAATTAATTTTGCAGTGTTTTGAAAAAAAAATATTTTTAGATACCTATTTTTCAAATGTTTCTTAAAATTTAACAATTTTTCAAAAATACTTTTTTGCATATTTTTTTCAACAATATATTGTTTTAATAAAAAAAATTTTATTTTAAATTTTATTATATAATATTTAAAATAATTTAAATTATTATATAACAATTTAAATTCAATTATATATTATTTAATTTAAATTATTATATAATATATTTAATAATTTAAATTTTTTATTGTTTCAATAAAATTCAAGATATTTTTATTTGTATTATTTCAAAATATATTTAGTAATATTTTTGTGATTTTATTCTATTGTTGAAAGTTAATGAAAAAAATTCTGATAATTATACGTTGTATATGAAGAATCAGAGTGTAAAATTGTATAACTCTAAATTACTATTTGCAATTTACTCAGACATTTTAACTTTTAAGAGCATTATAACATTACAGACTTAACACCATTAAGAAATTTCGCGTCACATTAAAACGAATAGATATAACTCATTAAAAACACGATTTTAAGGTCTGTTACAATTTAATGCTTAATAAATGCTTTATTGGGAAAATCGTGCATACTAAGTTATGAATAAAAGATTTGATTGAAATTAAATTTTTCCAATATTTCTTCCGAACCAACTAGTCGTCAAAAGCATGTAGTTTTAAACATAAAAATGCATTAAAACCTTAATGAAAACTCATTAAAAAATTCAACTCAGAGCATTATAATGTAATATTAAAGTAAGTCTATCTTATTTGGATAAAAAATTCAATATTAGGTGATTTCATATATGCATCATTTTAAAACAAGACTCTTGAACAGAGCATATTAAAAAGACTTGACTTTATTTCCAAAATCTACAATACTCTTAAATAACATATTAAAAAGGTTTTACTCTATTTCCAAAATTTACCTCATGAGTACAAGTAATTTGAAAACATGCGATGGGATTCATAATATTCGAGAAGCAGGTGATGGATTATCGAATAAATTCGACCTTGAGCAGATCCGTTAAGAGCATTTAAAATAAAAGCGGTGTCATAAGACATCTCATGGGAGAAGTCTTCCTATTTTTGATGTGCCATGCTCGTTGAAAATTAGCTTTGTAAAGTAATAATGATTCATGAATCGACCCATCGTAATAAAATCACTTTCGGAAAATGACCTGCCGAAGATATTTTTAGATACAGTTTACAGATAAAATATTAATTTTCTCGTACACGTAGTATATAAAAAAAAGAGAACTGTAATCGTAATCGTTTTGGGTACTATTAACGCATGCCAGGAATTTATTGCTAAATAACTCGCCAAGAATAACACGATAGATTCAGTAAATACAATGTCAAAATTTAAAATTTCGTAACTATTGTACGTTTAAATTTAAAATTATCTTATTTCATAAAATCACGAAACAAATGTAAAAATAAAACAAATTTCATACTTTTTATGAATTTTTAAACATGGATGTTGGGAAACAGTTACCGTATAATAACATAGTAAGAGGGATACATAGGAATTTGGAAGAAATATATAAAAAAAGTCAAGTGAAGAATACTTCTATTAGTACAGGAAGCGATAATAATATAATAGTGAAAACAAAATATTCGATTTAACGAGTTTGATCTCTCTGAAACAGAAAAATGCCGCAATTATGTCGTTTTTCAGCAGTAACTTTAGAGCAAATTATTCCAAAAAAATATTTTTTTTAACGCTTTAAAAACTCTAAAGTTACTTTTTTAATGATACTGATTTCGTTTCCACTTAAATTTTCCTTCAAAATTTATTGACTTTAAAAAAACCCGGAAAAATAATTTAATGACAGCTGACGAAATAAATAAAAAAAATTATATATTCCGTTACTAGGCAACAGCGCAACTTTAAACTCATCTACCTTTATTTCTTAATATTTCAAAATTATATTTAATATCTTTAGAAGCACTTTTAAAAGATTTAAAAAACAAATAATACAGATTTTGTTACAATGCTTCTTTCTTTCTTTATTTTTTTGAAAAACAAATTAATATGAAGTACTATTACCAGAACACATAAGCAAAATTCTGAAAGAACAGTAAAAGAAAAATATAAATGCAGACGATTAATTTTTTACACCAGAAGCAACTATTTATTTGGAGTAAAATTAACTATCGATGATTTTTAAAAATCGTTTGGTTCAATTCTTATTCTAATTTTTATTTTAAAAATATTTCAAGCGATATAAAGATTTTGTGTATTGTAATTTTTTTAAACTCTATAATTTATACACATGTGATATTTTCACTAAAAATTTAGACTTCAAAGTATTTTAATTTCAAACAATATGTGTTTCAATAAAGTATTAGCCCATTTAAGCGATTCTTCAAATTACAAGCACACTGTCTTAGTTCAGATGAAAATTGCAGATGACAGGTTCATGTATTTGTGCCATATCTGTATATATTTAGATAATTTACGCTGTCAAATTTATTTGCGTAGTTTTAACCTTATAGTGCATCGTGTAGTCATATGACTATACTTTTTTTATTTCCATTTATGAGCTTCACATGACTGTTCCGAAGGGCTGCAATGGGTTTTGGAAATCTCTTTCTAAATGCTTTTTGATAAATATTTTTAGAAAAAAAAAAAAAACGATATGTGGGAATATTGATCTAGAATAAGATTTGAACCAGAAATTTGAAAAATACTTGGAATGGATGTTGTATGAATAGTTCTTTCATTAAAAATACTATCAATTTTTTTTTCATTGAAAAAATATATTATTGAAAAAGTACTTTCATTTTTAATTCAGAATTGTTATAATGTCATTAGTGTCACTGACCTATTTTTCAGTTCATAATGTAGCCATTTGGCATAGTTAATTTTAAAGCACGTTAGCATAGTTATAGTTAAAGCACGTTTTTCTTTTTCTTTTTTTTCTTTTTTTTTTGTGAAAAAATGAGAAGTCATGCATTCTAGGATTAATGTTATTCATGTCCATTCCATTTTTGAGAATTAAAAGTGAAAGCTGAAAGTATTTTTTTTTCCTCTCAAAACAAAACGAATATCAAAATATGGCAGCAGAAACATTTTTATTTCAACAAAATATTCTACACAGAATTAAAACCAGTCAAAAGTTAACGCATTTTTAACAGAGCATATAAACACTCAAATGATTTGAGTTGAACACAAGGGTAAAAAAAGGTAATAAAAGGAGGAGTTCATAGTCAACCAGAAGACTGATATTCAATCGTGCATAGTGATAGCATCAACAGCTTATGCGCCAAACTGAGAGAGGTTCACTTTGGTGTCAGCTGGTTTCGATGCTCCACCAGCATATTGAGAGTAGCTAGGATCAGCTGCATCTGCCAAGAGGGAAGCCAATTTGTCTTGGGTGGGTTCGTCGACTTTTCCTCCAAGCAATTGGATTTTCAATGCAAGAACAGTAGCCTGCAATTATAAATAGTTTAAACAAATGTATTCATCGGTAGATTTTTAAAAAGCTTGATTGCAATAGTCAAATATAAGTTTGAAAATATCCCTCAATTCTTTAAGCAAAATTCTCTCTCTCTCTCTCTAAAGGTGGGTTTACACTTGAGCAGTTATAAGCCGGTCAGTAAGACAACGCATGCGCAGAAATTGACTGATTTATGTTTGCCACAATTTCATAAGATAGATTCCGTACTTGGCTATAAATTGCCGTTTTGGCGTCCCTGAATTTTTCTTTTTCACTGCGTATCGTATTAAAATGATGGATATTTACACAGAGAAACATGGTAAAATAAAAGAAAAGGTCAACATACCTAAATTTGGAAAACTATAGAAAAAATGGCAAATAAAATGAAAAAAAAAAACACTATATCGCATTAGAAAGAACAAAGAGCAAAAAATGGGGAGATTAATCTATGATAAAGTGATCAATTTTTTCACGCCGAAATATCCACTAAATTCTACAAACGCATGCGCAGTACGAAAAAAATACAATACAGCATCATGATATCCCGGCGGGACAAGTACTTGCTATAGACCGAACAGCATTTTTCAGCCTTTCTGCGCATGCCGTGCCTGCTAGCAGTCTTATAACTGACAGAGGGTAAACCCACCTTTAGTCTTTTCTCCATTAATAATAAACGCGTATACGTGTGCTAGTGCTCTGTGGAACAATGTATGCAATAAATTAAAAAGGTTTAAGGCTATTAAAAATTTAAAATTTTTGTAAAATTATTTTTTTGCATATTTTTTATAAATAGATTCAATTGTTACAATGAAATTACATTGTTTTCATTGCTTCTCGAACATTTCAACGCATGATTTTTTTTTCATAGTTAAACGCTAAGAAAAAAAGATTCAACTTGGTAACTGCGTAGACTGCATGGAAAAATCAGAAGGTAAAGTTATATTTCCTCAAAAAAAAAAAAAAAAAAAAAAAGGTGCCATTTGAAATAAACGATCCAAGAATTAAGTTTTTTTATTGTACTCTAATGGTTTGGTGCTCTAATAGGGAGTAAGGTACTCTTTTAGGGAGGTTTATTTGCATAATAAACTGAACAGGTGTAAGGCTATTTAAATAATACATCTTTAATGCCTACTACCATTTGATGCTTTAAAATACTATATTAGGAGAATTAAGAAAAGAAGTTATGCATAAGAGATTTCGTTGAAATGAAACGCAACTAATATTCCCAGCGAAACAGTTGGTCGCCAAAGGTGCTTATTTTCTTATAATCATGATTAGCCATGAAAGTATTCGACATGTCTAAGCATTCGAGTTAATGAATGACCAGATCTTCTCAATAATAAGACAAAAGATGCAGTCAGTAAAAAATGGCCATCACAGGCTCAAGCACTAACTTCTGTAAGAAACATGTCCAGCATTGGAGTTAATACGTTTATTGAAGCATGTTCAGTTACTAAAAAATCAAATTCGAAAAATGTATTTTGATTTACGGTTTTTTAAAGAATTTTAGTGAAAAAAAAAATCACTAGAATAGCCGACTGTTTCCAAATTAATCATATTAATGCATTATATAATATACATAAAAAATGCTTTCTCGTATGATATGCTACTAAATGCATGAACACACCATTTTAGTACGCACTAATTTGAACATAAATAAAAGCTGGTGCTACCTACCTCATCTCCATCAGAAATCTCTATTCTAAAATCTTTTGTAATCTCTTGCAATATCAGATTCTTCCTTTCACGAGTAATACTGAATTCATTTTTTTCACGACGGGATGATAATGAGTTCTCCAGCGTGTCCACTCATTATCACTCAAGTCCACTCCACCACTCGATAAAATTGCGCGCATTTTCATCGTGCCCACTATTCTATATGGTCATACTAGCTCAGAAATTATTCTAATATTTCATTATTTGAGTTACAACAATCCACTGAATGCTTATTAGTGCATATCTGTATGTATTCTATCACCCTTCGCAGTTTTTCTAAGAGTTTTGAAACACTCTGATCTTCACAAAATTATCCATCATGCGAATGTCATTAAAACTGGTGAAATTAATGCACACAGTGAGAAGTGCACGGTATTTTAAAAAATATTATATATCATTGATTATTCATAACTTAATATAGAAAATTTCGGCACCTTTTTAAGACCGGCAGGATTCACTGGTCCTCCGAGAGCTGATTCCTTGTCCAGTTCGTCCACCATGAAACCTAAAGCTACGTTCATCCCATCAGTCTTCGCAGTTCTGAAGATTAAAAAAGAGAGAGAGAGAGAGAACATAAATGAAATATTTTAATGAATGGATAAAAATGAATTTGTAAATTAAAAAAGATAAAAAGAAAATCTGGATTCTTTCATCAGAATTTAAAAAATATTTTGTATTTTTATAAGAATAAATAATTTGGTGTCAAAATTTATAAAAATGCCGCAGCTGATTCATTTCATGTATTTTTTTTAAATGCCCATTACAGAAGAAACTTCAGACGCAGAATGTATTTTAAAATTAACATTAAAAACATAATTAATAATAAATAAAGTAGTTAATAAAAAAATATTTGCAAATTGTCTTACGAATTGAATGTATGCATATACACAATCTAAAAACATAAAAAAAAATCATATTAAGTATTTAGAAATTAAACTTTAAAAATATTTAAAAAGTGTTAAGGGATTGGAAATATTTTCAGTATTAAAAATTTTGAAAATACATTAGGAATTTAAACCTGAATTTAATTAAACCTAGATACATTTAAAAACATATAAGAAATTTAAAAGTTGCAAATAAGCAAATAGTAAAAATGTTAAAATTGCAGTAAGAATTTACAAGTTTAATGCATATGATCTTAAAAACTTTAAAATATAAGGATTTAAAGGTCATAATTTTGAAGATAATAAAAAGAATAATGTGAGTAATGATTAAATTATAGAATAATAATAATATTTAAGATAACTTTGAATTTATTTGAAAATTATGGAAGAAATTGAAAAAATATGCATTTTATTTACTTACGTAGCCGCCACTGGAGCCTCAGTCACCGCCTGTCTTCGAATTCTGGCACACTGGACAGCTAAGGGATAAATGACAAATAGTAGAATACAACTTTATTTTGATTGATTAGTAAATGAAATCGAATATTCTCAATCGAATCGAATGTTCTCATATATTAAGCAAAGTATGTTTTACCATTAGGATTGCCTGATGATAAATTTATCTCCCTCTTTTCAACGTCACAGCTGAAGAAGATATCAATACTCTATTAACATGAGATATTTTACATATCTCCATGACTTTGTTCGATATTCTGAATGCCGCACAATATCGTGTAGATATCGTATCAATATTGTCCATCATAATATTTCCACGACGTTGTTCTATATTCTGAATGCCGCACAGTATCGTGTAGATATCGTATCAATATTGCCCATCATAATATTTCCACGACGTTGTTCTATATTCTGAATGTCGCACAGTATCGTGTAGATATCGTGTCAATATTGCCCATCATAATATCTCCACGACGTTGTTCGATATTCTGAATGCCGCACAGTATCGTGTAGATATCGTATCAATATTGCCCATCATAATATTTCCACGACGTTGTTCTATATTCTGAATGTCGCACAGTATCGTATAAATATCGTGTCAATATTGCCCATCATAATATCTATACGACGTTGTTCGATATTCTGAATGCCGCACAGTATCGTGTAGATATCGTATCAATATTGCCCATCATAATATTTCCACGACGTTGTTCTATATTCTGAATGCGGCACAGTATCGCGTAGATATCGTATCAATATTGCCCATCATAATATCTCCACGACGTTGTTCGATATTCTGAATGCCGCACAGTATCGTGTAGATATCGTATCAATATTGCCCATCATAATATTTCCACGACGTTGTTCTATATTCTGAATGTCGCACAGTATCGTATAAATATCGTGTCAATATTGCCCATCATAATATCTATACGACGTTGTTCGATATTCTGAATGCCGCACAGTATCGTGTAGATATCGTATCAATATTGCCCATCATAATATTTCCATGACGTTGTTCTATATTCTGAATGCGGCACAGTATCGTGTAGATATCGTATCAATATTGCCCATCATAATATCTCCACGACGTTGTTCGATATTCTGAATGCGGCACAGTATCGTGTAGATATCGTATCAATATTGCCCATCATAATATTTCCACGACGTTGTTCTATATTCTGAATGCCGCACAGTATCGTGTAGATATCGTATCAATATTGCCCATCATACGGTATGAAGTTTGAATATTACATATTATTTCTTTTTTTTAAATCATCAATCAGTTCATTCTAAACTAAGAAAAGAGGCCAGTTTTCATATTTCTAGAATTGTTTAAATTGCTCATCAATGACCCAGAAAGAAAACGGTTTAAATACCATATAAAAAATTGAAAGCCTATTAGAATCAACCAAAATTAATTAATACAAATGTATAATCTTATCAGCTAACGAACATTTCAAAATTATCCTCGCTATTAGCTCCTTGTTAGCACAAGATGTTGTGCAAATAATATCCACGATGTGGTGTTCAATATTCTGAATGCCTGCCAATATCGTAAAGAAATATAAAAATGTTGTTGGGTATTTTGTGCTCAGAGCGTCCTCTTTTCAGGTCAATTTATTTTATCTTTCAACTTCAAGTTTAACTTAATCAAGATGTTGATTATTTGTATTTGGTTAATTAATTAGTTCATTTATTTATTATGACTGATTGGTATCCATGTTTCTAAACAACACTATTTTAAGCAGATTCTCGGTGTTTATAAAGACCGTAACAATTAAGTAAATATATTGAAATGGTAAAGAATCTGACCAATTATGTTTAACAATGTACTTACTGTCTTAATATTTCATAGAATGTGCATCTTTTTTTTACAAATTTATTCATTTGGCAACTAAGCCAGTAACAAATCTAACTGAAAAGTGATCCCCCCATCAGCCAAAGTGGTCCTAATCAGTTGTTTAGTCTGCTTAATCAGAAATCCGCCACTGCACCACTGTAAATCCTAAATGAAAGCATTAAAAAGCATCTGATGTTTAGAGGTTTGATTATTTCAACAATTGTCCTGAATACAATTATCTTGGGAATTATACAATTATCTTGGGAAGTATCTTCAAGAAAGAAGTTCGTAAAATGTATTGAAAGAAAACAAAATATCAATATCAGCTCAATAAAAGTCTGAAAATTATTGTGATAACGGCTGTAGTACTTTTTATAAAGCATGGAACTAGATTATTTACTATTAAATGTTTAAATAAAGAAGTCGTAAAATGTGCATACAATTATGAAAACCCTTGCCAATCTTGATGTTTCACACTCCAATATTAGGACAGCAATGGTAAAGACTTCAATGATAGCACGCTGTGCAAAGGTCATCACAATAACATGGCGATTTATTTTTTCTATTGTTTCATTTGTATTAATTGTTTATAGTTGAGAGTTTTTAGTTTAGTATTTTGTTCTTCCAAATTATAAATTGCCACTGATGCATAAGTAAATTGAATAAATAAATTAAGTTTTAATAATTTTTTAAGAATGATTTTAAAGATAAAAAGAAAATGCTGTAAATGATTGTGATGAAATAAATAGCCAAACAGGAGCCAACTTACTTTTTATTGCTTATATTATTATCTAAAAAATTTGCTTTAATTATAATTTTCTAGGAGTTATTTATTATAAATCGGTTGCTATCATTATCTGTTGAGATATTTATTTCATCTTTATAGATCATTCTTGAAATTTAGAAATGAAATTTGTTCCCTACATTTAGATTTTCGGATACGTTAAAAGAAGCCAAAATCTTTCTCAGTCGTTTGTGAATTAAATAATAATGTGTTAACTCTCAGAGACCTTTGAATTGCTTGGGCTGCCATCTATGGTAAATTGTCGGAAATTCTACTTTCTAAGTTGTGCTGAATAAGAGATGACAGAAATCGTTTGAAATTGATTTGATTGGAAAAGACTATTCAGAATAGACAAACAGTTGCGTCGAAAATGTTTGAATATTTGTAAAATTTTAAAAATTTGACAATATTTTCTTTTAGGACAAATATTTAGATTTTTTTTTATTCCGTTCAATCAGAAGAAACTCATTTTTCTACAAATCTTTGTAAAATGTGAATGAAATTTGAAAAATTTAGTTTCCAAAAAATTGTAAAATTTAGCTCTTAAAATCCCACAACTTATCTTAACTTTTAAACATGAATTATAAAGTAATTTCTGTTCATTTTATTTACTTTCGTTAAGTAAACGGCGCCGCCAGTTTCGAAATTTCTCAAGAATAATAAAAAATATTTTTTTAAACATAGAAATTTTTGGTTAAAAACAACAAAAGCTCAGAATCTTGAAATCAGCTTTTAAAAGGAAATATATGAAATTTAGAAAAACGCGAGGAAGGTGATTTTTTGCATTGCATCGCAAGAATTAAAATTCCTTTTTTTGCATTCCTTTTTTGCTATATATTCCACCGAAAACTTTTATAAAGAAATATTAATAATGTTCTAAAACTTAGAGATTTTAAAAATCAATACTAGCAAGAAGAAGGTATCGATATTTCTTATATCAATATCACAAGTAAAAATAAAATTAGCATATGCTCGTTTAAAAAAGAAATAAACCTTATAAAAAAATCACCTTTATGTTTTAAAAAAAATTAGAGAAAGGAATGATTGTTTCCTTTTAATGTACCATTCTTAATGTAAAGAACAATTGTATAAAAATTTTCAAAAAATGCTTTATCTTAAGAAAGAACATCAGGTTAATTTTTTAACCGTGCTTTGAACTTAATTATTAGTTTGCTTTGCATGAATAAAAATTAAAATGTGAAATATTGCGCTTTGACCTCCAACAAAACATATATATCCTTTCATCTTCTTCTATTAATATAAAAAAATCTAATAATATTTTTATGTATTTATAATATTACATAGAATTTAAAACATCGCGTAATATTTGCAATAATAATAATGTTGTGTATTTGGAGAAAAGAATTATGTTTTCCTCCTATAGTGTCAGAAAAAGAAGCTGATCGTATAAAAGTAAAAAAGGTTTTTCTAATTAATTCTCTGCTGTCTTTTTTTTACGAGGTGCAATTTTTATTTCTAATTAATAAAACGATTTTAAATTCTAAAGAAGAATAGGGAATAAAATTTGTTAAATCGTATATCACATGAATATATGTGCAATGTAAAAGATTTAAAGGAAATCCTATTTCTAGATGGATTATTTTGGTAAATACCAATTGATCAAACAAATTAAATTAAGAATATTCTACGAATTACGGTTGTTGCTTAAATCTATGTTTTTTCAGACCATCGTTTTATTTATTTAATTATTCTTCCTTAAAATATGAATGAATTGATCTTGACTATTTTTTATAAAATATTATTATTTAAAATTACATATTACTAATTGTAACAAACTGAAGGGAAAAAAAAAGAATATTTTTGAACTCTAAGAGAATAAAACTAGGCATTCTTATAAGAAAATGCTTCTTACCTCCAATAACAAGAAAAACGCAAAGTACCAACATGGACTTCATGGCGAAAATTCGAAGAATAGCTGCTGCTTTTGGATTGAGGACAACAAAATGCTGTATTTGCTAACAATGTACCAACACTACCAATGCCAAGTTTTATATACTATTTTCTTATCACCTGAATACAAGGTCAACAGTTTTGTAGCAAAATCCGGTAACTGGGCAAACTTCATTTAAAAAACTGTAAATAGAAATCTGAATGAATGTTTATGACTTGTAAATATATCTGATAAACTAAGCTGACAGTTTTCCGGATATAAGACTTTGCAAGCAGACCTCACAGCGGAGTAAATTTGAGCGTAAAATTGACGCACATGGGAGATTAGCTTTCCTACCTTATATTGCGGTGACTACATCTATTTTTGACTCCTTGATAAAGATTTAAATCATGGCTAAAAATTTGAATTTCAAAACAGTTATTACATAAGCAGAAGTTCAAAATACTTTTTTTTTTTTTGTTTTTCAGAATCCGGATTTTGTCTACAAAACAATTTTAACGAAATGTGTATTGCTTTTAGTAAAGATAATACGTTTGTAAACTCATAGAGCACCTTAAAGTCTGAATATAAAATTCAATTGATTTACAAAGTAGTATTTATAGATCGGAACGTCATTTCGCCGATTGAGTTATATTCTTTTTCTATTTTGTATTTTTCTATAATCTGAAAATTTTACATAAATGTTTTTTGAATTATTTTTCAAAAGATTAAGCCCTTTTAACATGATGAAATTTATCTGAATTCAAATATTTTTGAATGTAAGAAGTAATATGGAATGTACGCATCTGCGCTCTACAGGAGAGACCATTAAATTTAGAGCGACAAATTTCAATATAAATATATTTTAAAAAGTGATATATCTAAAAACAATTTTTTCTAAAATTTGTATTTCACTAAAAATTAAAAAAAAAAATATTTTATTGTTTTTATTTCATGCTTTTAGAAACTATCATAGCAAAATTTCATTTGTACACCTTATTTAAAGTTTTTAAAAAAAATTGTTCGTTTTAATCATACCAATTTAATTGCAGCTCATTTTTTTTTAATTTTTACAATTTTTGATAATTATTTTTCCATGATTTTCAGCACTATATTTCATTTTTTCACTGAATTTTATATGTTTCATGAAATATTTTATCATGTGATTTTTTTCCCATAATTCAAAGCTAAGAAAGAAGGTTTTTATATAATGTCAGGGCGAGTTATGCGAGGAATTAAAAATGGTACAAAAACTAGCATAAAACTACACTGCTACGAAAGTCAAAGGTTAAATGAATCTGATAAATATATTCTTAATATCACTGCAATTTCATGAAACTTGAGTCCATTAATAAAGCAATAAGCAGAACAAGTGTAAGGTTATTAAAATAATTCATATCTATTTATTACCATTGCTTTGATATTAATAAAATATTTGCTTAATTTTACATTTAGCTGAACGGTCGACTTTTTAAATAAAATTTTAGCTACATTCCTTTTAATATAGTTTATCTAAAGCTGGTAACATTTAAAGCATGCAAGATATTTAAAAATTTGAGCTGAAATTAAACATCAAAGAGGTAAGCATTATACAATGTAAATATATTTGTGCATATAATATTAAACCCAATAATACTTTTTTCTTCTAAAATAAGATGAATTTAATAGGGTCTTATTTTCAAACTAAAACTAATAGTATCTAAATCTACAACATAAATGGTCCTCAAATCTTTCAGGCCCCGCAATATGATCTTTCTACAGTGCATATTGCTAGGCCATATTTGGCACATAGTAAATCCTTGGGTGATAAGTAATATTTTAATCTCTTCTAATAACAAAGATGAAAGTATGTGTGTGTATACATGCGGACATGTGTGTGTATGTGCCAAATACGATTTTTTCCATAGGTCTCCAATAGTAGAACAATGCATTCCATTTTGTAAAATAGAACAATGCATTCCATTTTGAAAATAATACTCAAATTTATTGCTTATAATGCATGTTTTTTACAAGAAAATGGACAATAGACCTTTCTCTTTGGCTGCGCTCCCAAATTGTGCGAAAACGAGGCACTGAAAATTATCTTTAAAATGAGTAATTACTACCTTATCATGGTAAAGTTTCTCAACATATGATACAGTAATTTTCCATGCTTTCAGCATCACCCTTATTTCCCTGGAAGGTTGTTGCTTAATTGTGTTTATTATTTCTCTTTTTCCTGGCTAAATCTGCTCTGCAGCATTTTGATGTGTCACTTAATGCAGCTCCATAAGCTCTTCAATAGTTCTGTCTATATTCTTCCATTAATTCATCGATGTTATTGCTATCCATCTACCACTAGTTTCATAATTTTGGCCGGAGACAAAATCTCGCCAACTTAGATCTCACAGCACTCTTTCGCGTTTTTCTAATTCATTTTAATTTAAATATTTTGGCAGAAGGAGCCTTTTTCCTATGATGTCCGAGTTTAGCTTATTGAGACTGTAAATATATATATTGCATGACAGAACATCGACACAGGGATAAATAAGAATATACATTATACTCTTATATCATATATTATTTTTATGAAGTTTACACTATGTGACTGACGATTTGATTGATTTGTGATGTCTAGAATATTTGAAAAAAAAAAAAATATCTTCCGTAATAAATTCTTCAAATTTTGCTCACAAATACTGACACACAAAAAAATTATGAAAGTTTTGTGATATTTATTTGAATAAATTTAGATAGATTTTTAACTCGATGTTTTCGGCTGACATGTTCTCTATAAATTGTCTGTTCGAAAAATCGCTCAAAACGCGTTATTGGGCAGACTATTGCTGTAGTCTTACCAAATGTGGTAATTCTTAGCTGCACTTAATTCTTGCATAGTTAATATTTATAATGAATTGATTTTTCAAAATTTTAAATTTATTAAAGGTTATTCGGAACTTTAAATTTTTTCATCTATAACATCGAAAACTTACTATCGAATCAGACACTTTTAAACTTCACTTTAAATAATTAGCTCTTTAGTTTTTTTTTTTTTTTTTTTTTTTTTTTTTTCCCCATTTCCAAATAAGAGTGCATAAACAGTCTTTATTCAAACACCTGCTAAAAATTATTTCTCTTGATTTAGTTTGCTGTAAGGGCAACCTTCATTTTTTGAAATTTGAATTTTTGGCAACGTGATCAAAATCATAATTGTCACACGTAATGTGCTCGTGAGGATTAAATATTATTATTATTTTGCTTGATATAAATTGTTGGGAAGTATGTTAGAAAATAAGCATAGTTTTTTTTTTTTTTTTTTTCTTCCTCCTTTTGTTTTAATGAAGAAAATTTAAATTTTAGATTTAGCCACTTTCCCATGATGTAAGAAATTATGTAAACTTATTTTTTACTTAAATAAAGTGAATATTGGAAACTGTACTTTAACTCGAAGAAGAAGCATTATTTTTTCTCCTTTTGTACGAATAATGATATAAATTCATTTCAAGTTTTTAAAAAACTGCGAGAACTTTGTACTTTTTTTTCAATGGATTCCATTTCATATTTTTCAAAAAGAAATATATATATATATATATATATACATATAATGGGTAAGTGGGTATTTATGGTTGGGTTGGGTAAAGGTTGTATAATGATCTATATATAAATAAAACATTCCTATTTAACAATTAGTAAAAAAACATGCAAACAATAGTGAAGAAAATAATTTGGGACAGCAAAATTTAACCATAACAAATTATAAAAAATAATAATAAGATAAATATATGTCCATTATTAATAAATACTGGTATTTATTAACAATGACCTAAGGTGATTCTTTAAAATACAGTAATTTTTTTTAATGAAAGTACATTTTGCCTAAATAATTTTTATTAATTTTACAATGTTTAAGGACGAGACTCTTTATATCTTCATTGTGAGGTAGATGAATAAAGAGACGAATTTGAGGAACAGTTATTTAATTATTTTCTAAATTCCACATTTAACAAGATAAAACAAAACATGAAACGAAAATACACAGCACTTACAATACTTTACTTACTTTTTATAGAACACAATCTAATAATGAACCCCAAGAGGATCAGGGAAAATATTCCTAGACATTAATAAAGTAGCGCCATCTGTTGTATCAAAAGAGTAGGTAGTAGAGTTAATGTAATCATTACAACGATGCATTTCAAATTCATTTTTCTTCGGTGTAATTTTCAATGAAGCAGTCTCTTAAGTTTCCATTACATAATTTTTAGCATTGCTGGCAAATTTAATAATTTCCACTGATTTTTTTTTTTTTTTTCCCTACGTAACACCATCGTCTTTTAGTGTAGCAGTTCATAAAAATGTATGTTTTTATCTCCATTTAATCCTTTAATGTATATAATTTAATTTTTCCAGCATAAATTTTAAATTTTATTAATATTTGAAGATTTTAATTATCACGCTTCAAAGAATCTAAGAATCTATAAGATAAAATTTGATTATAGAAATAGTCTTCCATGATATGTAATATAAATTAAGCTATCGTGTACAAATTGTTCAGATTTGAAAATTTATGTGTTTTCAATATTTTGTAAATTAACAAGTTTCTTCTATAATATCATGTGACATTATTTTGAGTACATTTATAATAACATATTTCAGACAGACAAAGTATAGGTGCTTAATTGGTTGCAAAAGTTGAGAAAGACAATACAAAGGAGGGGGGAAAATTCTATGTACGTTTTTTTTATCTTGAAGAGGAGGGAAAAATTAAAATTACTCATTTGTTGAAGCGTCAAAAAAGCATTATTTTAATCGCATAAAATTAATTGCTTGTTGAGTTAAAAAAATAAAATTTGGAAAAAATTTCCATGCAAAAATATATTTATAATTTAATAACTTAAAAAAGATTTTATACTTCTTGAATTTTTCATCAGTGTACTTTATATCATTCTTATGCCGTAAACACTCAAATAAATATATATTTTTTATTTTTTAAATTTTCTAAATATTATTTTTGTATTTAATATATATATATATATATATATATGTAGGATCGTGTCCTCAATCGAAAGAAGACTACACGTTTGTCTTTTCCATATTTTAATAAACGAACACAGGACTACACGAACATTAAGCAAAAGAACAAAAGTATAGGGTTGGTTGCAGTTCAGGCATGGCTGTTATCCTTCAACTTCGAAGCTCACACACTCTCGCACCAAGTGTCTTTCTTCTGCCGTTTGCCTCACTTATACTTCTAGTTGGAACACTACTGCCATCTGCCGGCGAGGTAGAGTGAGTAGCATAGGGGCTCATACTACATATATATAATTTAGTAAGAAAAATGTTATTCAGAATTATATAATTTGAATTGTTTAAATCAACAATGTAACAAATCATCTTGAATCTAATACTATTCATTTGAAACGAGATAAAATTACAGCGAATGTCTATTTATTATTACCCTGTCATGAATTTGTTCCATTTTCATAACGTCAGGATGGTATATATTTTTGCTTATTCTAACTTCGAAATCTCGCTTCAATCTATGCGAAATATAAATTTAAATGAATTTCTATTTGTCTCTATGAAAGTGATAGAAATAGAAATTCATTTGAAATTATATTTCGGGCAAAACTGTAAGAAATGGAAAACTTGGCTTCCATTTCTTCTCTGCACACAACGACGGCTGGAACATGTGTGATGAAAATTTATTAACAATCATAAAGTAATAATTCCTGTGTAATCCCGCAGCTGTTTCTAATTTGATAACTGTTTCGAAAGGCTTATTGAATTATATATGGCTTCGAAGAGAATATTGAATTAATGCACAAATATAAATATATGTGGAAAATATTGATTTTTAGCTATTTTTGTGGATAATATGCCATTTCCCATTTCATTTACGAAACATGAAAAAATTAAAATTATTGATAAATGATTTGTCTACAGCTCTAAAAAAAATATAAAATCAATTAAAAAACTGAATTCTTTGGAAATAAGGTGGATTTTACAAACATTTAAATCTGAAGAAAAACGAGAAATGCGCATGAAAGATTAATATTACAAAGATACGATTTCATGCTCTCAGGCTTAAAATAATATTCACAATGTCGGAATAAAAACATCGCAGTTTCTTTAGAAATGGTTAAAAAAACTGGAATACGAAAAGTTTTTTTTCACTTAATGTCCATCATAAATTTAAAAAAAAATAATTATTTGATATATAGCAAATCAACCCATTCCAGATAATCTATTCTAAAATTGAGATAAAAGTACAGCATAGTAGTGTTTACGTCTTTGTTATGAAAACAGAAATTTATTCAATTTACATGCGTCAGGGTGACGTACAATCTGTTGAAGTTGTATCTTCGAAAAAAAAAAAAAAAAATGACGCGACAGTCTACGTAAAATACAGTGTTAAATGTTTCCATTAGTCTGTCTTCAGGTTTGAAACTCAGAGAAGAGAATCAGAGGTTTCACTCAGGTACACGATAAGCGATTGCAGCGCCTCACTAATCAAAACAAAAAATCCGAAATCATGGCCATCCAAAATGATTGCCATCATATGGTTGATGTTCAGCCTTGCTCAGTGTTATAGAGGCACGATTTACTCCGTTAAAGTGCGGAATCAAGTTTTCCACATTTTAACTAGGTTATGTAGGCATTAGCAGAATTCCGTATCGTTAAAGTTCAAAGGTTTGTTTTCCCCATTTCCTTTCCTTTCTCCTGGCCCCTCTGCATCAGCTTTAATTTTAAAATGGCTTTTAGAGCTTTCATCCCTAATAATTTATTGAATTATTTCTTTAAAAATTTGTTTTAATGTGTTTACTTGTCAAATAATAGACTCATTTTATTATTATTTTACTACTGAAGAATTTTTAAATAATCTGTGAAATAATTAGACATTGTATTCATTATCCTTTAGGCAGAAAATTGCATTCCTCTACTTGGCAGATTTCTGATGTATTGTAACAACATTGATTTGAAATATTATAAATAGATATTTGGCTATTTCGGTTGAAAAAAATTATTTTTAATATTATATTATTTTTTATTGTTATAATATTTTCAAGGTAGATCATTTTTTAAACAATAAAATTAAATCTTGATTAGGATTATATATTAATATAGAGATATTGCTGTAGATATAAATATGCATTCAAAATTATATTGTAAATATCATGAAAGTGTTGTATGAGCGTTCTATCATGCGAAGAATGATGCTGTCTTGGTTTGAGAATTTTTAAGCGTCAAACTCTAAGGCAAGTAAATAAGCGATTTATCCCTTTTGAGGCATCAATTTTTCACTTTTAAGGTTATTAGAAAGTGATGAAGAAGGTTGTCATATTTAGCGACTTATCGGCAACAAAAAAGTTACAACTTGGAAACAGTAAATACTCAATAATTGTTTACATCGTTTTCACGGCGACAGAGATTAGTTTCGTTTTCTTTATGTCAGAAACGAATTCATTATGTCAGAATTATTTCCTGCTAATTCACACTTTCAAGAATTAGGATGCTACAGTCTAAGTGCGATGCAGTGTCAAATGAATTGCATTTATAGTTTCTATGATAAAGGATCTATTTTCCTACTCTGTGCTTTTACTCCTGCTCAAAGTAATGCTATTTGAACATTGTATCACAGAATCAATTAAAGAAAGAATAAATAAGTGAGAAATACATTATTTCAGAATTACATGGTTTGAATTTTGCAAGTAACAAAGCAATATATCATGATTTTTTAAAGTTTGATAATATTTCGTGGCAAGCGAAATAAAACTAGAGTAAATACCTAATAATTATTTACATCTTTTCTCACTACACTAGAGATTATTTTTGTTTTCACTATGTTAGACTCAGAAGGATGCATTTCCTGTTAATTCCATCTTCCAAGAATGAGGGCGCTACAGTCTAAGAGTCATACAATATTAAATGAGTTGTCTTTATAATTTCTGTGAATAAAGCATTTAATTTCCTTCTCTATGGTTTTACTCTTTCTCAAAGTAATGCTGTTTGAAAGTTGTAGCGCACAAAGTAATTTTTCAGGCCAGAAAATTTCGTACTGTTTGACCTTAAAAAAAAAAAAATGAGAACAACCGCAGTATATCTTACGAAATGAAAAATTCTCCATTGTAGTTTTGTTCTCGTGTTTCACAATGCTCGTAGAATGTAGAAAATTACGATCTATTGCGAACAAGCAAATAGTTTTATGTATGTGACGTGATATGAGAAGTAGTCGTTAAGTACACCTTTAGTATCGTACAAAACATACCACTATTTTATTAAATAAATACTTATCACTAATTTTATAAAAGGGCAAGAATTCGTTATCTGGATGTCGCCAATTATTATATCATGGATAACTGCGGAAAAGCAGTTAACAAAAAAAGAAGTCAAATATCAAAACTTTGAAGTTTTCGCACGGCTGAAAACAGTGAGCCGAAACGATCTATCGATCTCAACAGCCTAACGGTTAAGTAGATGTAGTTGGATGCTTCTTCTATTGTGAACATATCGTTTGGCTGTCATTAAATACTGGTTCAATTAAATATAAAGCATTTTTATCTTCATAGTATTTTTTAAAATTTTATTTTAGCAATTAAATTACAGAATATCTATAGGAAGGATAATTTGAAAGTAGTGTAAGACTGACTTAAGAATATTCTGGAGAATTAATATATATTATTTTTCCCTTTAAAAAAATGAGCATGCATAAGATAATTTAACAATTTTATTTAAAAACATTTTTGCATGAGATTATGTAAACTCTCACAGGAAGAAAAACTCAAAATAAAAGGATAATCTATAGTGAAATATCTATATAACTTTGATAAAGTCAGACTCAGAGTGATGAATTTCCTGTTAATTCCATCTTCCAAGAATGAGGGCGCTACAGTCAAAGTGGAATATAGTGTTAAATGAGTTGTCTTTATAATTTCTGTGAATAAAGCCTCTATTTTCCTCTCTATGGTTTTACACTTGTTCAAAGTAGTACTGTTTGAACGTTATAGCTCACAACTAATTTTTCTGGTCAGAAAATTTCATACTCTGTGACCTGGAAAATAAAAGAATATGAGAACAACGGCGGTATATTTTAAGAAATGAAAAATAAAATAATTTCCATTGTAGTTTCAATTCTTTGGTTCACAATGCTCGTAGAATGTAGAAAATTACGATCTAAGGCGAACAATAAAATAATTTTATGTATGAGACGTGATATGACAAGTAATCGTTAAGTTCACCTTTAGTACACCACATATCATACCACTATTTTAATAAATAAATATTTAATAAAATATTTGCACGTGTTGGTGTTCGTTGAGTTCAGTATCCGTTGATTAATCACAAAGTCCTAAAAATTGCGGAAAACGCAATTAGTATTATGAGTAGAGACGACGTGTTTGAAGGATTCGTTAACTCCCTCAACTGTGTGTTTAAAGACTCGCCTAGAGCGGAACAAAATAATTGCTCATATATAGTGCGAATTCATTTTTTTTTTTTTTTTTTTTAAGATTCCTGCAAAGAGTCCTGGTATACTTTTTTGTGTGTGTTTATTTAGCAGATCGAATTATTATATATTCTATATGTTATTTATATATATTTTTTTTTTATTTTGGTAGGATTTATCTTTTAAGAAAGATGACTAATATTCAAAAGCATTTATTTATCATTGAAATCCTCTATCAAGACTACTTCAGATAAGGATGATAATGTTTAAATAATTATGAAATCCTTTAGCAAAGAAAAGTTTAGTTAATATGTTCTTAAAAAAATTTTTTTTTAATGTTATTATGTAAAATAATGAACTTTCATTTTATTTTTATTGCATTGTGTAGAATTTTAAAATATTTAAGAAATATTTTTAAATATGTTTACTCAACATTCATTATCTAGTGAAAAATTTTGTATTCCTTGATTTTGACAAATATCTTACTTATTGGTAATAGAATTGATTTAAAAAATTATCAATATATATTTTGCTATTAATGAAGAAAAATTATTTATATTATTATTTTTCTTTTTGTTATAATATTTTGTTATAAATTTTTCAGTCAGCAAAATGAAGATCGGATTCAGACTCTGTAATATAAAAATATTACGTTGATAAAATAATAACCATTTATAATTATATTATAAATATCAATATTATATACTTTTATAGATGTTAATTACCGCTTTTAGATTATTTAATTTTATAAAGTAATTGCTTAATTTTATAATGGAATTTTACATCAGGAACATTATTGCTTCTATTTGTGCTTTAAGTTCATCTTTTTATCTGCAATGAGTATTATATGTGCTTTGCTATGGAAACAAACCGATTCCAGCACTGTTCTCTGATCACAATTCAATTCTACTAAAATTTAAATTAAAATCTTCATTTCTATTATATTAAATTTCTGCAAAGTCATTACTGATTGGAATAATTTCCAAACCTATCTCAATAAAAAATGTTAAACTTTCTATCTTTCAAATCACCTCCATAACAGATCTAGAAGATGAAATTTTCAAATTGACATCTGATATACAAGAAGCTTGTCAAAACAGCTCTCGCCTTACTAAAGATTTCGAAGAACTATTTATCCCCCCCCCATCCCTCTCTAATTGCAAAGAATAAAAGCTGAAATAAACTGAATGAAGGTTTGACAACTCACTAAAAGCGCGAATAATAAAAATAATTACAATAGAGCCCCAAGACAGATTTCGCAGATCCTATAACAAATTCGGCCAAGAACATGCACTTCGCATTGAACAATTTAACCCGATTGATGGCTCCATCTAGCGGTGACAAAAATATTTAAAATCTAAAAAAACCAATATACCTGAACTTATTTATGAAAATAATAACCACGCGCGTACGGACTGAAAAAATAGAATTTATTACAAACCACTTGGAGCCAAAGTTTAAAATTAATGAGTTTGTTGTTCCCACAAATAAGATTTGACGCCCTCAAAATTCCCAATATTAAAGTTTTCTTCATCAAACTCTCGAAAAACTTCTATAAGAAAAATTGCCTTCTGTGACGATTCACTTCCTGAAAATAAAAAACGCCCTAGAGCTGTTCTCTTCTGTTAAGCATTAACTCCTTCTCCGCAAGCACCATAACCATGCGTCTATTTCTTGTTATAGCTTGTTTTGCTCTCTCTCTCTCTCTCTCTTTTTTTAATGTTTTTCTGGATCGGTTGGTTTGTTATCGTCTTCTATCTATCACCCTTAGGTTCGATCCTGACTAAAGTTTTACTTTCGTTCGTTTCCAAAAGCCTTTATAAATCAATTTTTAACAACTCTTCCTAACGTCTAACAATTAATTTATTATTTTTATAGTAAATCTTTTCATGATTTTATTACTTTTTTAATTTATCTATTTTAAACTTTTTATTTTCATTTTAGTCATTTTACAATTAATTAATTTCTACTTTCCACATTGCATGTTTTTCTGCTTTACACGGAATTTCACTCATCTCAAGTCAAAACTTTTCCATGAATGCAGCTGAAGGACCCGGCCGGACCAAAAAACTGCAATAAACCTCTATAACGTTGGTGATTACTGTTTAATCATCAATCGAAAGTTTCTTTAATACCCCGCATCCCATTAAATATTGCAAAGTGGGATTTTTGGAATTAATTGATTTCATTAAAAATCAAAATGCCCCTAGTCATAATAATATTACAAATAAAACGTTAAAAAATAAACTATCACTGAATATCTTTCTTAAATTAGCCAACCTTTACAACTTCATGTTCAATCTCAATTTCTTTCCCAGGTGTTTGAAATCGCACAGGATTCTCCCGATCCTTAAATGGAAGTGAAAACAGAACTAAGAATTTCCACAGCTATTAATAGTTTTGGACGTTTGAAGTTCCGTTACTGAAGTCTTGTTTTAAAAGTTTCTGAAAATTAAGTATTAATTTCATGAGGATTGTATCATAAAAAGTAGGCTTACCTTTTCTTTTCTTGAAATCTCATAACAGTTTTGATTGTTAAGTTGCATTAAAAAAAAAGTCCTTTTTTTGGGGGAAAAATTTGTTTTCATGTTTAAAAAGGGAACATATTTTTAAAAGGTGTAAAGAAATAATTAAATGCATCATACGTAACAAACACCATGACCCTATTATACATTTCACTTTACATACATTTTCAAAAAAAAAAAAAAAAAAAAATGTCAATGGGAAAAGGTCAAATAGGCAAGACCTATTTTTTTATTCAGTTTCGTAAAATCTTCGAAAGTTTTCCAACAATCTTTTCTAAGAAGTGTGGATAGGTCCTTGGGTGATAAGGGAGATCAAAAATGATATATGATATATTTATATAGTTATGATAGTTTTAAATATGTTAAAAATAATATTATTTGGATTCCTTGCAAAGCAGACATTAGTTTTATAATTTTACATAAATATTAAATTATTTCAAAAATGTTCACACTAAGGAAATATATGAATATTTTAATTGCAATTCTTAAAATTTATTTTCAATATGATGAGAGGTTTCGAAAGCTTGATTTTAAAGTTCCAGTTTAAAACTACAACTAGATGAAAAATTATAAAACATTCAACAGAAAAAGTGAATTTTGTTTTCTCCTAAATTGTTTTATTATGAAAAGTATTTTCGTTTAATGATAGATCTCAAATTTGTAGTTTGCGTTTCTATAGAGCTTCAAATTATTTTAACCCAGGGTGATCAAATTTGTTAAGACGGCCTTGAAACATTAAAATTGATAATAATAAAAATAAAAGGAAAAAGTATAAAACAATCAAATCACACTTTATTGATAGTCATAAAAGACTTTGAAATTTATAACAGTTTTTCAGATATTTTACAATGTGAAATCATGATGTGGTTTTGGTTTGAGGTTTTTGAAGCCACAAAATGCATGGGCTAAAAATTGGCGATTTATCGCTTTTGGGGCATTAATTTTTCGCTTTTAGGGATATTAGAAAACGATAAAAAAAAGCTTGTCACATTTGGCGACTTATTGCCGACAAAAAGTTACAACTTGGAATGAATTTTCACCAAGTATTCGATTCTCTTGTCTGGCCAATAACGGTCAGAGTCGTAAGAAGTTATTGCCCGAAGAATTAGAGATAAGAAAATGGGAATCAACCCGAAATAGCGAATGGGTATATCGAAAGTTGTTTATATTATAATGATAATAATTTCATTTTCAGTTTTTATGGCTGGCAAAAAAAGTTTTGAAACTCGAAAGGTTTTGAAATGGGGGGGGGATCATTTTTCTAAGAATTGACGATTGCGCAATGCAATAGTTACGTAATTATTCCAAGCCAGTTTAAACCAAATAAAAAAAAATAATCTGGTCTTGAGAAAAAGTTTTGGAGCTTGATCGATTTTAAGATGGGGGGGGGACCATCGTTTTTCTAAATATCGAAGCATGCGTAATCTGATAGTCTCGTGATTGTTTCAAACTGGCTAATGACTTAAATTAATTACGACAAACAATGGCTTGAAAAAAATAATAATGTTCTCACATGATAACTTGAAATTTGTGATAGCAGATTTCAATTTTATTTATTCTGAAAATTGTAAATACTATCGTCTATTAAAGGATAGAATTTATTTATTTCTGTTCTGTCGCATGGAAATTACAATTATTCTTCTAAATACACTGTTTAACAGGCCGTTCCTTGCATTGGATCATTGGATCTTGACACCACGTGGTAGACTCTGAGCATCTTCTTCAGAAGCAGTCCAAACTCTTCCATGTCCACTGCCGTGTCGTCCGGCATGCCACTGATGCGGGAGGATTCTATTTTATAAGCATTGAAATCCGGGACGTAAACATGAATTTCGTCGCTCCCGTCCTGAAATGAGTGGCAATTTTCTTATAAGATTTTGTTTAGAGATGATAAATCATTGTGATGATGTAATTAAATGATTGCTTGTTAGCAAAATAGAATATTCACTACATGCAATGATTAGTACATCCAAAATGCTTTAAAAAGTAATATAATTCTATAAATTTACAAGGACAGCAGAATAAAACACCATGCGTTATCACTCATTCATTTTAATTAGAAACAGAAAAATTGATATAACGTACAGGATTGAAAATATTCTTATATATTTACCTTTTTTTACAGATATCATTACTATTATTTTATCAAGCATTTATTGGATAAATCTTTCATATGAATAATGTTAGTAAAAGATTCAGGGCAGTCTTGGGCTAATATTAAAGTTTGAAGCCCTTGCAAAATTTAGTGGGCTGATAGTGGTTTCTGTTTTGCCTCATCTTCATCGTCATTGCCGTCAAGCTGTATACCATCATCTCATCGAATCATATTAAAAGTCGAAGCCCTTGCAATATGTAGTGTTCTGATGGTGATTTCTCTTCTGGCTTTTCTTCATTTCCATTGCTGTCATCTCTTCAGTTCATATCAAGTGTCAAAGCCCTTGCAAAATTTAGTAGGCTGATGATGGTTTCTCTTCTAGCTCTTCTTAATAGTCATTGCCGTCATGCTGTATGCCGTCATCTTAACGATTCATATTAAACGTCGAAGCCCTTGCAATATATAGTGATCTGAAGGTAGTTTCTCTTCTGGCTTTTCTTCATTTCCATTCCTGTCATGCTATATGCTGTCATCTCGTCAGTTCATATCAAGAGTCAAAGCCCTTGCAAAATTTAGTAGGATGATGACGGTTACTCTTCTAGCTCTTCTTCATAGTCATTGCCGTCATGCTGTATGCCGTCATCTCATCAATTCATCCGGGAATTATTAATTGTTAATTCTTCAGTTCTTTTTAATTTTCCTCTAATTTACATCAACTTTGATCCAGGCCACATAATCTTCTTCGGAGAGGTCTGCTGACTTTTCAATGAATCAAGGTCACCTTCTTGATTGACCTTAATATAACCTTCATATCGAATCACTTAGACATCGAATTGATCATTACAAGCGAACTGCTGATCACTAGAAACGGAGGATTTCCTAAGTATAAAGATATGGGCTATCCAATTCTAACCATTTTGAACAGTACAAAAGCTTAATTGATTTTAATATAACCTTCAGGTCAAATATCGAAACTGATCATTACAAACGAATTGCTGATTAACAGAACAGGCGGATTTCTTTTATATTTAGATATGGCGATCCAATTCTCACTATTTTGATCAGTACAACCGATTGATCGTTATCATTACAAGAGGCGGCTATTACATGACCGAAAAGGTCTTTGAAATTCGAATAATCATTAAATTGAAATTACTAGTAATTTAAATAATGAAAATAATAATAAATTCTTTTAAAAGGTGAATTCTAAAAGCGTTTATGTTGGTGTATAAAAAGGAAAAAGTATTTTTCAAACAAAAGATTAAAATTATGTAGCCTAGATATAATATATCAATTTGGATATCTGTCCATTTTACATCAATTAGAACGTCTTGAAATGCCTATTTTTAGCCACTTATGATAAACTTTAGATTAAGAATGGATAAAGTATCAAAATTTCTTTTTAACACATCGACAATTATTTCAAAGATATCACTATATATGAGTTATGTCATGGTCGTCAACCAACTCATTAAATATGCATTTTGTCCATGAGGCAGGAAAATAAATTAATACATTGATTGTCAAGCCCATTCAAAGAAATATTACAACATCAGTTATGTCATCTTTTATTCAATAGAAACAATAGGAAGGCATCTTTTCAAATAACGAGAAAATAAGTTTTTATTGTCATTTTTTTACATTCTTGGAGCGAAAATGGAAAATCCAAATAAATTTATTTATTTGGGGAAAAAAAACTTACAGCTGGATCAGAAACAAAGACAGCGTTCACGTCTATGCCTCCTAGAGCGTAGCTCCTCCCATGAAGTTCAGAGAGAGTTTTAACGATCGAGGTGGCTATCTTCAACAGGTGTCGGGGTCGTAGTCCTGGAACGGTCCTGAGATATTGCAACAAGCTGACGTATCCTTGAGGAGGTCGGAATTGCCAAGAATTCAGCTGATCGCGCGTCATCAGTCTCTTAGACTTGTCATCATCTGAAAGCATTGAAAAATCAGAATATTTTACAATAGGAGAGAGTTCTGAACTATTAACTGCGCTGTTCCTCCATTAGAATTCTTTTTTTTTCTCCATAATTACATTCAATTTTAAAATGTGTTTTAATCAGAAAATGAATGAAGTAAAATTTCCAATTTGAAACGAGTACATTTATTTACAAGACAACAATTTTACCGGTAGTCGGTTTTCTTGCAATGCAGAAATGATGCGCAGAGAAATAACCCGCCTTCTTTTAGTCGAAAGAATAATGCTAATAGGCATGCGCTATAACGGAAATGACGTTATATATGCAACTAAATACTATTTGTGTTAGAATGCCAAGCATAAATAAAATCTGGAACTAAATATTTTTAATAAATGTCAAGCGCATCATTTGAATTATTCAGATTCCAAATTACATCCAATACCAACCAACAGAACGCATTTTAGAGCCCTCTAAGTGGGAACCACCGCAAACTGGCTACTCCGATCCGCTGGAATGCATACAGAAAAACTTGAATGACCGGACTGCCGCAACAGCAACACTGGCGGGGACTCTGACTAAGTTTTAATTGCCATCACCGGCCACGGTACAATCCTTCCCTAAGGAAGTGCGTCCAGTCATCGATTGGAGGACCTCTAAGTGGGAAGCTTATTACTTATTAAACTGCATATTAAAGATATATAAAAATACATTGCCTATGCGGGAAATAAATTCCCTTAGAAAACTACACTGCAATTGAGGCATTGCGATATAATTGTCAGATTGTACTCGCCACCATTTAATTCGAGGTATCGTTATTATAGAAGACGACAATACAATTGATTTTTGTAATAAATTGCAATAATGTCTCTAAAGATCAATAAGCCTAATGTGTCCCAAAAGATCGGCTTCAAGGTTAAAACTTATTATAGAATTTGGATGGAAAATATATTCTCTTCCTCCTTACAGCTCCGATCTCACTCCCTTTGATATTAATATTTCCCTCCCCACTTTTCAAATCTTATATTTTTGGCAAGAGTTTCTGAAATTATTTTCCATAAAATTCCATGAAACAAATTGTATCATGAGATTATCGTCATAGGCGGCTTTTTTTTCTTTTTCTTTTTTTCGACACATGAATAAAAAAGCAATATTATGTAATGATAAATGTTCTGATATAGATGGCGACTATTTTAAAATATTGGTGATATAAATTAGGTTAAATATAAAATATTCTGATCCAGGGTTTGATTGCCTAATGGGATCGACTTTTTGTAATAAATAAACATTCAAAGACAAAATTAAGTTAAAAGCACCGATTATATCATATAAAAATTTAAACATGAAAAATAGAAAGAATCAAATACAAAAATTTGTTAACAAAAGAAGAGGAAATACTTTTCCGTGGCATGTGTGTATTTCATATAGTTTATTTTAATAAAAACAAATTCATTTGCAAGCCTGATTATTAGTAAGAGAGAGTCTTAAAGTAAAGTATTTACTTGGATGAGAAGTGGAAAGTTTGTTGATGCATGAGCCTTTTGTATCCTCGGAGTTGAGTCCAAATCTGGATAGTAACTGCGCCCGGATGTGTAAAGACGAGATGGTATATATCAGCGGATTCGTAGCAGAATTCAGTGGCAGAACAAAAATGGCTGTCCACGAGAAAGCTTCTCCTGAAAAACACTTTTTGTTGTTTCAGTTACCCCGTATAAGTTAAGTAAAATGACAAACATTACCTGAATACAATTAGCAACGTGTAAAAACATTTTTTTATTACAATCTCTCAATACATCTCTCAACTCAATCGTTAATAAAATTTATAATTGACTAAATTAAATTGTAATTCAAATTGAAGTTTATAGTACTCACATTCTAAATAGTTCTTTCCATTTATTTATTAGTACGTTTATTTATTATTTTTATTTATTTATTAATTTATTATAATTATTTTTTTAAATTTATTTTGCTACCTTGGATCTATAAGGCAAAGCTTCTATGAAAAAAAAATTAAAATGAAGAATTATGCAAACAAGCGAAATTGTTGTTTTAGTAAACATCCGGTTTGATTGTTGATACACTTTATAATGTTTAGTGAGAATGAGTTGTATACTTGCTACACGAATTTTAACATGTCTGCAAACTAAAAATTCTTAATAAGCAACAAACAATGAATAAAGTTTTTTAAATCAGAAAAAAATTAGGATAGAATTATTTAACATTTATTTCTTAAACAATACATCGAATCATTTTAATCTTCTTTCTATCATAACTGAAAGATTTTTTTTTAATTTCATAAAATATCTTTTCTTCAAGCTCTTTAGAATCGTTTGCTTTTCTTTGCCTAGTTTCGTTTCCGGTATTCGTCTGAATGTAAACATTTTGTTTCTTCTTTTTAAGAAATGAATGAAAGACGAATGGAACTTTTTTAATAATTAGATGTAATAAGAAGTGAATGCGACGATGGTTTTACAAGCTAACATTTATTTATTTATTTTCAGAATTGAAACATTATCCGATTTGAGAAAGGTCGTTTATAAATTTATTTTTTTAGTAGCTTCACTGAAACTGTGTTAAAAGAATTAAATACGAATTTAATCTAAAATTTTAAAATATAAATCTAAAATACTTCAAGTAATCGATAAATTTGAATTCACTCAATACAAAAGAGTTTTCAAATCTGCTACTGGAAAAACTATTAAAATTTTTAAAAGCAATTTTCAAGCAATTAATACTTTATATTTAGTGATTGATTATATGTTAAAAGGATTTAAATTGTTACATCAAATATAATTTTTCTTTGATCCTGCATGAAATTAAAAAGGTGAATTCATTTCATTAATTTACTGGCTGATTTTATTTTTTAAACTAATTTTAGATCTTTTCACCCATTATATTTCATAAGTTTCTGTCATATTCTTTTCCTACTTTACTTTAAATGAATTACAGTAACCACCCGTTTCGAAATTACATTGTAGGACGCAGCTCGTAATTTTTTTTTACCATAATTTAAAAAAAAAAGTGGTCTTTAATCTGAAATCGCGTTGCTTATTCAATTTCCAACAAGAACAATGGCTAGAGAAACATTGAACTTAATATGGATTTCATACAGAACAGGCAATTAAATTAGAAATAAGCAACTTGACAACGCAATTGAAATATTTTCATTTGATGTGTTTTACAAATAATAGCAGAAAACAATTATATAATAAAAATCATTATTTTCTAAAAAAAAAGACTAAAAACTCAAATCAATGTATTCAATGCCATTATGATAACAAGAGATGTAAAAGCCTATTATCATTATTATTATTAAAATTAATTTTCTGCCATTCGGTGTTTTAATAACTACAGTTAAATTTACAGTTTTTGTGACAAATAAATCAAAATTTTAAGAAAAGGGCACTTAAATAAAAAAAGAAAAATAAGAACAAAGAAATGTTTAACATTCTTGACATTTGCCCCTTGATATTTAAGACTGCTTAGCACAAATAACTTACCTGGAATATTGACACCTGACATAGCCAATAAACTCATAATTATGATGGGAAACCAGCACATTGAATTTGTCATCACAATCAAAGCCATTTGCCGACCAATCTTGTCTGTGCGGGATTGTCTAGACATCAAACGGCTCATATTCTTGTAAGACCTCCTGATGTTAACATATATATATGAATAAGCCGACACAATAACAGCAAAGGCCATGGAATTTACACAAAAAAATATGGCAATGGAATACTCCCATCCAGCTGGTCTATCATTGGTTATGTGTAAAGCCAAGCACACTCCCGAACGAGCATAGAAACCACCTTCGAAATATGGTTCAACCAATAATGGTATGACAGCCATTGTGGCTGCCAGAACCCAAGACGTGATGATAAGTTTATATGTCAGGTTCAAACTGAATCGTTTATGGGACAGAGGAAAACACAAAGTGATAAGCCGATCTATGGTTATGAACGCCAAAGTGAAAACAGATACTTCACTGGAGACCGTCGATAGGAAACCGCATGTTTTACAGAGGGCGCTGCGTTTCCACCTCTCAGAGTTTTTAATGTAGATGCCCCTATAGTAAACATCCACGCTGGCGATAATGATGAGGTATATCCCCATGAGAAAATCGGCACAACCCAAGCTCAGGATAAGGGTAGAGCTAATTCTTGGAGCATCTTTGGCAGTAAATCTCCAGAAGATGACAAACATGTTGCCCAACAAGCCTATGATGCCAATTACCCAAAGGAAAGTTCTTTGTGCAGGATGTCTGAGAAGGTCTTCACATGATGAGATCTCGTCTGGTGGGGCCATGCAATTATTAAGGGGCACTTGAGGCAATGCCATGCAGCATAAAGTGTATGAATCACTGTATCTGAAAAATAATTACAAATTTAAATTCCTTATTTTGTAGAAAATTCTATGCATCATTGGAAAAAATTGCTTAGAATTTTTTTTTCTACATTTTAATACTTTTCATGATAATTTGACTGGGCGATTAGTTTAATATTCTGTATTTAAAAGAAGCGGGGAATAATATCGATAGATGTCAGGATTTTTAACTATGATCGAAGAAAGAGGATAAAACTCGAGACAACATTCTCTTAGAGCATTTTCTCTATCTTCTCTGAGACCACATCCTTTCAGAAATGAAATAAAGACAGACAAGTCATGCCCAAAATATTATCTTATCTGGGTTCTTCAGATCAGAAGTTAGAATATTCTTTAATATTTTTATACATAACTTTACCTGTTTATAGAAACTTTCCACTAATATAAATACAAATATATTTATAGTAAAAATAATTCACATTATTTCAGTTATGTTTAAATTTTGCACATTTATATATATATTTTTAGAATGAATTTTGTATTTTTATGCATCTCTCTGTCAGGCATTAGTTAGTTATAAGAATAAGATATTGCGAATTTTTCGTCTCAGTTTTTTTTTTTTTTTTTTAATAATTTTAATCAATTTGGCTGACTTTTTTGTCTAATAAGGCATTTCGATTTTTATAACTGAATTTATCATTTTAATTTTCTTCAATAATATGCTTTAATGGTAAATAAGATGCACTTTTGAGTACTGATTGCATTATAGAATTCAGTATTTCATTACGGTGTTATAAACCTTCAATTTTTGTATACTTACAACTTTAAGCCTCCTTCAGCCGTAAGTCCATCAAAAGCACCTGGTCCAACATCCGTTATTTCAGGATTATCTTCTAGTATGCTAAAACAATAAAAGCATCAGATTTCGAGTAATAACATCAAAAACCCTGTTTTATTGCTTAACAATAAAAATGATAAATCAACATTAAAATTTGGTTAAACTTACAGAATTCGCACTTTTCTAAGCCCAGCAAATGCAGACTGTTCAATATAAACCAAGCTATTGTGACTTAGATCCCTAGAACAGAAATGTGACATTAAATAAAATTTGCTCAGCCTAGAAAATGAATTTCAATACCATTGAGACGAATTTTTCTTGGAATTGTCAGTGATGTGAAAATAGTGAGTGACTGTGCATAAAATGAAAAGGCGGTGGCTGCAAATTATCATCCTCTAGCAATTCTAAAAAAAATGTACTGCGAAATAACATGACTAATTAAGATAAATATTAAATGTTTGCTCAAAATTTAAAAACATACAGGATGGCCATAAAATAGCTTTTCTTATTTGGAGACATCTGTAATTAGAACTATTGAATGAGATGGCACCTAATTTCATATATATACTTTTGAAGGCATTAAAAGAAGAATTTAGTAAACAATAATAATTGTGCGAAAATTCGTCAGAAGAGATTTTTAGTACTGCCTGAGTCAAAAATAAGGCAATAGTTATGGTAAAGCTGAAAAAATGGATTATGCAAAACTTCACTACAAGCAACATATGACCCTATAAAAATGAACGGCCTACGCCAAATTTTGCGATAAACAAAGTTTCTGAGTGCCCTAATCAGGCTGGGTGCTTTACTTTATCAATTCCAAGATCACAGAAACGCATTTTTGGCGACTTCTTGGCGAAAACAAATGCCGCCAATAGGCCGTATACGCGAGTTGTTCCGAATGTTGTACAGCTTAAAATTTAAAAATCATTTTATTCATCAGCATTAGGGACCCTTGGACCACTCCCAGTATGCTAACCAAGATATTGTAACCGGTTCGTTTTTTGTTACTGTTTGTAAAATGACATTTTGGATGTTTTAAACAATTTTTGTTATCGTTATCATCTTTCTTTGCTGATTCTAATTCTTAGCAAGAAATTTTCTTCGAATTTGGACATTTACGTGAGTTTTACTCTTCTAAATTCCCTATGAACTGCAAAAGAATAATATTCTCTAATGTAAAAACAGTTTTTTTAGTACTGCACGCTCAATTAAGTAGGACGCAAACTACACAAAAACAGTCAAAGAAATTTTAACTGAATGTTCGGTTCTCTTCTTTTTTAAAGAGGTAGAGGGCGCTGTATACATATATTGATATTGCAGAATTCAGTTTAGAAACGAATACCATGAAGAAAAAGTCATTTTATGATTGCTAGGTATATTAATAATTATCCGGCAGATAAGTGCAAAACTCAAAAAATAGTAAGCGTAATAATTACTACTAGTAAGACAGAATGCATAATAATATTTATATTGAAGTTTAAAAGTAAATATTGGTATATATGCTTAAAATTAAATGTCTTTTATAACTGGCAATGATTTCTTAATTTGCTGAAATTTACTATAATATTATTAACAATGCAATTGTTAGTATTTAGCTTATACATAACAAAAAAGAGTAAAACTTACAATTTGTACATATTTGTGAGGTAAACAAATGCTTCTCGAGGTAAAATCGTTATCTCGTTGTACTGCAATATTCTGCAAAAAAAAAAAAAAAAAAAAAAAAAAAATGAAAATTGATATATATTGATCAATAAATTAAATTTTTCTAAATCAAAATAGAAGTTAATGCTTTTCATTAATTTTTAATTTGATTGAAAATATTAATGTTGAATAATACTTACAATTCACCTAAAGCCCAGAAATTCGAGAAATTTGTATGAAATAAGTCCAACCGGTTATAACTGAAGTCTCTATTAAAAGAATAAACATACTGATATTTGCATTATTTGTTAACTGATATTTGCATTCATAAATATATATTATTTAATTCTCATTGTTTATATTCATTTTTTTTGTAGTTAAATACACTTATTCTATACTAGCCGCCTTTGACGACCAGCCGATTCGCCAATCTTAATGTTCATTTAAATTTTAATAATTAAATAGGTTGAACCGGAGTTTAACCCCCTTCTTCGCCCAGTTGCGATAACATACCAAAGCTGACAATCTTTATTATGCACTATAATTGAATATCTGCTCCTTTGCTTTTGAAAATTTCGCAAGACCGTAGTTGGCGATTTTTAAAAATTGCGCAAGCAGGGGGTTAAACTCCGGTCGTACCATTAAATATTTTACGCAATTCCAACTTTAATAGATTCTTCATCAAAATATTTTAAAACTTCACATTTTGATAGTCATATAATTCACTCATAATATTATAAAGGCCTTCAGTCATAACGTAATATGTATCTCTCTCATTTTCTGTTACCTCTCGTAGAATTTATGTTTTAAATTAAAGTGTAAATGATTAATCTGCAATTAATATAATAATATTTTTTACTGAAACAAAGCATTTTTTTATAATATGATTACTGATAACAGAGTCACTGAGCGTTTAAACTTTAGAGGCACTAAAGAATATCTTCCTTAATTTATGTAATATCTCAAGAATTTGTCAACAAAATTTTCTCGGATTCATCATGAACACATCGATTAATTAACAATGTTTCATTTTAAATGCATCAAACACTAAGAAAATAAAATGAATCGTTTAAAATAATCGGTCGAAAACAGGTTTAAAAAATCTTCTTAAAAAACGATGTAGTTAAAACTATAAGCATATACAAAAAGATATATAACTAACATAAATACAATTTAATTACAAAAGCATGCAACTAACCTAAAAATAATTTAAATCATTGAAAACAGGTTAAAAAAAACTACTTAAAAAACGATGTACTTAAAACTATAAGCATATACAAAAAATATACAACTAACATAAATACGATTTACTTACAAAAGCATGCAACTAACCTAAAAATAATTTAAATCATCCGTTGATAGTGGTTGTCATGACAACAATCAGAACAATGCGCATGCGTGAATTTTCTTCGCCAGTTGGGTAACGCAAATGCGTGAATTTTTCTACGCCAGTTGGGGTAACGCTATGCAGATTATACATTTTTAATTTCCTTTATTCTGTGTTATTTTAATTCAAAAGTACTTCAGAATGAATCTGAAACATGGCGGTGAGGAAAATGGAAGATTTTTTTGGCGGGAAAGTTGGCGGTGGGGAAAAATGGAAGATTTTTTTGGCGGGAAAGTTAGGTTTTAATTAATAATTAAAATTCTAATTAAAAATTCAAAAAAAGGGACCCCAGGTGCACATTCCCGACCTCTAATGTATACATGTACCAAATTTGGTAGCTGTATGTCAAATGACCTGGCCTGTAGAGCGCCAACACACACACACACACACACACACACATTGAGCTTTATTATAAGTATAGATGAATCTGGAGCTTGATATTGAGGAAGTGAATTCGAATGTACAAAATTAATAGTCCTCTATAGCTAATGTACACTGCAGCAATATCTGTTAAAAAGTTGTAAGATGTATTCAGTCTATAAGCTGTAGCCTGAACAATAGTAGATACACTAGTAGATGGCGTTTAAAAAAGTTTGGTGTTGCAAAAAGTTCTTTTCAATTTAGTTCTGTATGTTGTTCTGCTAAAACAGAATCTAAAATTTAATTAAAATATAAGAGGTATTTGCATAAAAATTTCTTTCTTCATAGTCACATCGAAAACTGTCATTCAGTGCCATATTCTAAATTCTAAAAAAGAATTTCTATCAAAATTAGAATGATTAGTTATAACAATGGATGTTGTTTCTTTCTTTCTTCGTTTCTATGAGAAATCTGAATAAAAATTTATTATTAAAAATTAAGCCCAAATTCATAAAAAAAAGCAGATTGTTATCTAAAAAAATATGCATAACTTTTAGCAATACAGTTATATAATACGGAAAAGTATACCATAAATTACTTTTTAATACTATTGCAACTCTGAGATTTCGTTTGTTAATACTGTAATGTATTTTCTTCATGTTTATATAAATTTATTTTTACTTTGTTCACATTTATTAATAATAATAAGTCTATTCTTTCTGTCTATTAAAATTTATTTTAACTGAAAATAGTCCATACATAACAGAGAAATTAAAGATAATATGTTGGATTCGATGCACATGAGTAATGATTAGCAGTGGGAGTTTTTGCTATTTTGGGGAAAATACAAACATCAATTCGATAAAAAATATTATAATATTTTTAATATTATAATATTAAAAATTGAAATTATATTATTGAATTCAATTACTTTAATATTATAATATTAAAATTGATATTGCCGCATTGACAAGTGGCAGTCGACTCTCCATGGCCGAATGGTTATAGTACTGTTCTCATAATCAAGCGATCGTAAGTTCGAATCCCGCTAGAGACAATGCGACTCGCTGTTTGTGTAAATATTTAATTCCTTGATTTTATGTTTCCCTTTATTTCATGTTCCAGAGGATTCTGGAACTTTCTTTAGTTTTATTTTAAAAGTGTTCTGGACTTTTCTTACTGTCCCCAGAAAAGTATTCTGGAACTTTCCCTGTTAGTATAAAAGCAGAAGATCTGTCAGTCACTGTGTTCTCAGTTCAGAGTTGAGTTAATAAATTGGTTTAGCTCTACTTCTTGTGTGTGTCATTGAGTTCCACAATTAAGTACCTACGTGAGACAATATAATAATTTTGATAAATATTGTATCCTAAATATAAAAATTATATATAGGAATGTGAAGTCGTCGAATAAGTGAACGGGTTCCCACTTCTCCAGAAGGTACAGCAATGGTGATATCTGGTTATGTTCCGCAATGTTAGGATTGACCACATCCCCTTTACGCGTGCAACCTTTAGGATAACATGGGTCAGTAAAAGCTGCTTTTTAATTTGCCCTAGCATTTCTGTAACCGCTGAATACGGATTGTGGCCAAAAATGTGCCCTGAATAACTCCTTGTTAGGGTTGAATGATTTTTAAAAAAAATCTAAATTTACAATCGATATGCAGATTGCTCAGAATATTTGCAACTGTGTTAAAATGTGTTTAGTTCATTTGACATCAGAATCATTGAACATAGACAAATTTATTGGTGATAATATCTATCGGCTAAATATAGATTCATATTATGACCACAACGTATTTGGCAGCTGTACTATCGCGAGTAAAACGAATGTTAAGTGCACATGAATTCATTTCTTAATATTTGCATTTTGACTTTTATCATTATCGCATATTATAGGTTTTCTTCAGAAATAAAAGTTGTCACTTACAGTTTCCGAATCTCGTGAGTCAAGTTGTCAGGCAACGTTGTGGCATTTAATCCTTGGCAAGTAACATAAAGTCCAGAGCAAGTGCAGTTCGCTGGACACACCAAATCTGTTGAATTAAAAAAATGATGTTTACGTAATACAATTGTCATCAAAAAGCATCGAAAAATTTTCATAAAAAAAAAAAAACCAAACACCTTCAGTTTCCTCTGATTGCAATTCATTTTTACCAACATTTTTTTTATTCTCAAAGATTATTTGAAACCGTTTTCAAGAAATGGAAGCGAATTTTTTTTAAAAAAAATATATCAATAAATTCAAACAATGGCCATAAGGAAGTAGTTTTAACAGTTGAAATAAGAAAAAATTTCATGATGCCATAGCTTGCGAATGCGAATTTTGCGGAGCCTTATTAGTGGAATTGTTTTAGCCGAAATTTCCGAATAATAATGCACAATGAAAAGGCATGTCATCAGCTTATTATCACCTTATCTTCAATTTATAGCCCTATCATCAACACGTTGATGACAGGACGAAGCATGTGCCTTACCAGAATGCTACCTTCTCTATCTTATATATTTAATGTTTTTATAATTGGTACTTAATAGTAAAAATGATATTTATTATTATCCATTTATACCATCTTCATGCCACTTTACCATTTATACCATACCAACTCTTTTACAGCTTTAAATTATGTTGCATAAAAAAAGTGTCTTGAAAGTTTTTTTGCAACATTTCAAATATTATTGTAGTAGTTGGTGTATTAAGGTGATAAATGTATATTCTCTTTAATTTCTTCTTGTATTTTGCATAATTTTTATGTTTATAATTACAATATGTAATGTTGTTATCGATATTAGTTCTGGTTTCTTACAAAAGCAAGCATTACGTGGCAAGTGTTAGTAAACATTTTACTAAGAAACAATGCTTTATTCTCGCTTGTTAGTTTTTTAGATGATTTTTGTTTGAAATATAATCCATTTTAGTTATACCAAGGTTTTAAAATAATTACTATTATACAAATTCTTGACTAGTTCACCTTCGATTAATTGAAAAGAAGCTTGAAAATTGTTGATTTCTATTATTTTTTGAAAGCTGAAGGCAATGCTTTTTCCTTTCATTTATTTATTTTTTACTTTCTCGTATATGTAGTATAGAGAAAGTCTAGTAGTCGTCAAACAATTCGAAAGCGGGGGTTTGAAGAATCTCTACGCTTCAGACTTTCCTGAGTTCGAAAAATCACATTTTTTAACATGTCCGTTTATCTGCCTATTTATCTGTGGCAAAGGTAGCATATAAATGCTAGACTGGTGACATTTGGTATACTGTATTTACTCCAAATTTGTAAATGTCTATCAGATTTTGAGCAAAATCTATTTAGCGAAAATCTGTCAGTCCGGTTGTTCGAATATAAGCTTACACGATAACTACAAATCGAAGAGAGCTAGATGGATAAAATTCGGTTCATAGAATTAACATCTATAATCTATACACTTATAGAATTTTAAGACAAATCCAACAAGGGGTTGATTGTCTGTCGGTCTGTGCATTTAGAAACATGTAAACGCGATAACACAAAAACAGAAAATTATTTAAATACATCAAATTTGGTATGAGATTTTGTGATTACAAGAGAAGTTTGGATTAAAATCTTGTTTCAATCGGTAGGGTAATATGCATCTAAAACACAAATTCGATTTCGGATACTATTAATCGCATACCAGTGATTAATCGCCAAATAACTCGCCAAGGATGACATGATAGATTCTGTAAAAATGCTAAATTTACATCAAAGAATATTTCGTAACTATTGTCCGCCAGTCTCGCCGTTTAATAGTTAGTACTATAGATAGTACAGGACAATAGTTAGTACTATTTTACCAGTTCTCTGGATAGCATCTTTATTACGAGAAAGTTTAGGACTTTTCGCTAGTTTGCGAAGAATTTTACGATATTTCTGTATCTCCAGGAACTCCAATTATTTTTATTATTATTACTATTATTATTTGTTCTAGCTACAATATAAAGTCTCTTGCTTTTTTCTGTATCGATCTGTTATAAAAATCGTATCAAGTATTGTATTACAAGTTTGTTTATGCCGGTTTGCAATCACGTTAAACCTTTGAAATCAAGGAATTCATTTTTTTTTCATGTACGACTGCTAAACATACTCCATAACATCTTTTCTCATGGCTTTCAGAAAGATTATAAGTTTCTAGATAAGTTGATGTATTAGATTAATGCTTTTACGGTACTTTTCCGTTAACCGGGAGCAAATGTCGCCAATTGTGAACCAAACGCGAATTTGGGGTAAGAAATTTGGCGGAAATCTGCATTATTTGGCGATTTTTCGCTTGCGCCCGGCTAACGGAAAAGTACCGCTTTTACATACCACACAGAATTTCATCATCTCCTTCGTGACAGTTTTTAATTCCATCACATAATTTATGAAGCGGTACGCAGGAGCTTGAGTTATAACATTTATACTGGCCAGGACAAGTGTAGTTTTCTGAAATAAAGAATAAAAAATATTACACAACAAGAATCTTTTGACATCAATAAATCGAGAGATATAGTTTAGATACATTTCAAATTGACGATCTTTTATATAATAGTTGCTTAAAGGCATATTTCTGCAGTTATAATGAAGAAATATTTTTCTGTCACAAATTTGGCGATCAAAACAGTAAATGGTGAAAATCTTTATACAAATACTATAAATAAATCGGTCTTCAATTCACGTGCATTATATATCTTAATTTTTAATAATTATGTAGCAATTTTTTATATGACAATCTTAATTTTCTTATCAAATATTTTCTTCTCTTCTCTTCTTCTTCATTTTCTTATAAAATAATTTTCTGAACCTTACGTTTTTACGATTTTATTTCCGAAAAAAAAATTCTCGTAACATACAAACAATAATTTTGTATGTTTTTGTACAAAAAATTTCTTTTCAATTTTTACTACTTTCTACAGTACTAAAGATTCAACCCCATCTTCAGTATATTTCATATTCATTATAAAGTATTGTACCCTTATAAAGTATTGTAAAATAATTTTTCAAATTTATTAGAAATCATTCAATGATGAATCTAATATAGAATAAATTAGTATAGTCACTGTGATATAGAATGATTGATATAGTCACTCTGATATAAAATGATTGATATAGTCACTTTAAAATAGTCAGACTCTGGCATAGAATCAAAACAAAATTATGTGATTGATTGATAAATGAGAGAATATATTAGAATATATATGCTGCTATTTTGAATATATAACCGTAGATAATTTCAAAAAACATCAGGGAATGAATGAAAAATTAGTTAAAAATTTCAATCCTCGCGAAGATGAAATTTATGATAGAAGAATAAGTTAAATAAAAGCATGCATACCGCATTTTTCCTCATCTGCACCAGCAACACAATCCCATTTTCCGTCGCAAACATATGTCGTTGGTATGCAGTATGCACTAGGGCACTTAACATAATCTTGTGGACAAACAAAAGATTCTAAAACGTAAAAGAAAGAAAAATTTAATTTTTTAT